>NC_051179.1:181970278-182190277 GCF_013339695.2 Rhipicephalus sanguineus
CCTGGCCTATTTCCCAATATCACATCATAGATGGGATCTTCCATACACTTTGCTGTGAGTACGCCTACGAAATAAGGAGTATCTAACCTTATTTTCGCCTCGGGTAACTCCTTCTTGGATCCATCTACAAAGACCACTGTGCCTATTCTCCCCGTGAAATCCTTTTTATTCACCAGACTTCTCCTCACTAACACAGTATCCGCTCCTGAGTCCCTCAGCACCGTTACCCGTTTGCCGTTTACTTTACCTTCCACAACTGGCATATTAACACCTTCCGACCTATCTAGCACTGCACTCACTACCTCTTCCTTCTCTTCTGACTTCACTGCACACGCAGTATGCTCTACCGGTCTATTCCTACACTCGTTCGCTTTGTGCCCTCTTTTCTGACACAATTGGCAGGTAACGTGGGATTCTTGTTGACTAGTGCTAGTGCGGCAGTTCATAGCTATATGCCCTAGTCGATTGCACAAGAAACACCGCTGCTGTGCCCTTTGTTTACCCCTTGGGGCCTCACTGTTGCTCTCTTCTTCCTTGTAATCGTCTCTGTCGCCTTTTTCTAAGTTCCTTAGACCCTGAGCCTCTACGAACTGGTCCGCTTGCTTTGCCATCTCCTCTACTGTGCTTAGCTTCCTCTCTTTCAAAAATACTGCTAAGTTTTTGCTGCACCTGTTGAGGAATTGCTCAGCAACCATTCTGTCGCGGACCCCTTCATAGGTCTTTTCTGTCTCGGACAGCTCTATCCAGCGATCAAAATAGTTAGCTAGCCGACACGCAAACTGCTTGCCAGTTTCTGAATCCTCGGGCCTACATGTTCGGAACTTTTCGCGAAAACCCTCGGCTGTTAGCCGGAACCTCTCCAATAAAGTCTTTTTCACAATGTCGTAGTCCAGAGACTCGTGTGCTGGCATGCGACCAAACACACTCAACGCCTCTCCCACGAGACACAGACTCAAGGCATTTGCCCACTCGCTCTTCTCCCAGCCTTGCCCAATGGCGATCCTTTCGAATCGATGCAAATATGCATCAAGGTCGTCCCTTCGCTCATCGAAGGGCGCCATCAGTTTACGCGGGCAAATTGTTTCGGCCTGGGAATAGGCGAGTTGGCCGACGCTGACGTGGGAGTACTCGCGTTACTCGGGTCGGTGCGCGGACAAGCGTTCACCTCGGCTAGCTTCAGCTTAAGCTCGAGGATCTCCTTCTCACGCTCGTGCTGTTCACGCGCTTCGCGCGCACGTTCCTTTTCGCGCTCCTTCTCGCGCTCGTACTCTGCTTCGCGTGCCCGTTCTCGCAGCGCGAGCTCCTTGTCATGCTCCTTCTGAGCGACCTCAAAAAACCTCTTCGTCTCCTCCTTATCCATCCCTACGTCTTTGGCCACGGCCGCCAACTTCTCCCAATCCATCCTTGCAACCCCCGACGATACGTAACTGGGCCAAACGCTGGAAAAATCCTGGCAGGCTCGCCACTTATTATGTCACGTATCTCGGGAGCGCTTGCAATGTCGGAATGGAGTTGGGAGAGAGAGAGGAGAGACTCGGGAGAGACCGTGGTGGCACTGCAAACAAAACTTTATCTACCACACCACGGCACACAAAAATGAACACTCAAAATTTACAACAAAAAGTGCCATTAGGAAATGCGACGCTATTGCGCAATCACTAACAGACAATTGCAAAACCTTCGAGTCATGCCTATTTCCTATCAACTCGATAGTCTGGCCACTATGGCATCTCAGTCACTCGCGATACTAATGGAGCGTTCTTACAGTTCGCGGTGTCCGCTGACTCGGTTGATGGTCCAAAGTCGACGTTCGGCCCCGTCGTCGCAGCTCCTCTCGACGTCTCCGGGCCGTCGCCGTCGATCAGACGCCTCGCTGATCGTCCTCCTCGCCGATGCTTCCTTCCTTTCGGAGAACACCGGTCTCTCCCAGTTAGGCCTAACTGCCGGCCTCTCTTCAGTGCCACTGGCTCTAACTGTCGACGTGGCTCCGTGATTGTCGGTGGGTCGCCGTCGTCTTGCCGAGCTGTGGTAGTGCCGCAGGTGCCATGAGAACTGCGTGATGAGGCTGCCGCAATCCCGGGACGCCTCGCTCGGTAGACCCCGAGGTCGACGGCCACCCTCCCGGGGCATGCACAACGCTGCCTCCAGAACTCAGCCCTGCTGTTCCCGTCGCGGACGCGACGCTGGCCTGCACCACCTTGCTCCTCGATGACTCCACCGAACAATGCCCAACTCTTCTTCTCTGGTCCCACACCTCAGCTCGGGTCGCGTGGCACGCGCCTTTCTCCGGCCAATGGCTTGCGTCGACGTGGCGGGGGTGCACACCATCGGGTACTTTTCCATTCCCCGCACACCATCGACGCATTGCGCTGTCCGGCACGTGCCCCGTGCCTCTTTACTCATGACATTGGACGTTCATGGCATCACTCATCGACACACTCACCGCAGTAGAAATGACGGAAACATCGGAGCCATGTCCATTAAAGGGGTACTGACACAAAAATATTGGCTTCGCGTTTTTTTGCTGCAATGTGTTAATGGGGGCCTGTTCGTCATAACACACACATCGTTTGCTGCAGCGCGCGACAGATAACTAATTACAGGCTCCTCATTTCCGACCAGTGTCAGTTTCGGTTTCAAAAACGACAAGCCTCCGGGTGTAACTGTCACCACCTAGCGGTGCAGCTCTCGATCACGTCACCACACAGAACTGTTACGAACTTCCGCCGAGAAGTGGGCTGCTGAAGCGAAAGCGGCAAAAGAAAGTAGCGGCTATGACGTCATCATAACTTGTTGCAGCGTGGTCACGTGAGAGAAACGGGGTCACCAAGGGTCACCTTTGAGGGTGTCAATAGCCCGACGCTGTCGATCGCTCACGCAAACTTCAAAGTTCATTTAAAATACCTTCCAAGCTATATTCGCTGTTCATATTTTGCAGATGACATACGCATGTTCACGGGAATCGATCCCGCAGGCTATCTCGGCCGCAAAATATTGTGTCAGTACCCCTTTAAACTTGGTGCTCTCGTGAATGATATACATCTCGAAGACTTACCCATAAATGCGCTAGTTGCTTACTGTGTTCTCTGCAAACATACGCCGTGGCGCAAGTGGTAGTGAGAGCAGAAAGTATGCGAGATCAGACGCAAAACTTATGTTTATCGGGAAAACCTGCACGTGCAACTCTTCTAGTAAGTGCAATTCTTCCTCAGTGGTCAGCGTGCCTATCCTGCAGCCTGTGTCAGAGCTGAGTCTACCCAGGAGGTACTATGATCTCCATTTCCTGCTCCATTTAAGAAATCCTTTTCCAGGGAATATTGTCGGTTGTCGAAATAAATATGGCGAACAGCTTTCTTGCCGTGTTTGCGCTCCCAACAATTTTCTAATTAAGCTCATTGTCGGTTTTTATCAGATGTTATGTGCGAAAAGTATAAAGATATAGTAGCATTGTAAAGTTTTGTTCCTCTCCGTAGGTTGCCGGAATCCGCCATCCTTTCCGAACATATATCTGATCAATGAGACAACCAGCTGCATCTCAGACGGCTGTAAAGATTTCGGTAAGTGCCAACTTCTACCGGCAGCACCTAATTTCTCCAAATTAGAGAAACTGTGGAATTTGTACAAAATTGATAAATGCCTTAAGGTTTCCGACTACCATGGCACTTCTACATCATGTCTGGTGCTGAATCTCACTTCACTTTGTCTAGCTCTCGGCGTTCATTATTTCACCAAATATGCAGAATAGCGGCTCAGAGGTAGCCACATGTGTCACAGTGACATTGTGTTAGTATATAGTGTGTGTTTCTACACTGTAAACATGTTTACACCCTCAAGGGTGTAAATCACTTTTCCCATGGGTGACACCATTTTGGGGTGTTCAGGAACCTCCTAAGGAAGGGGTGCTTCACAACACCCATCTACAACGGGTGTGCTTGAGCCCCTTTAATGTATGGGTGTTCGGACATCTAACAGACCTGTAATTGTGGTGTAAAATGGAACAACCATTAGTGGTCAAAGACCCAAGGCAGGCGGGCAGGTGGGTAGTGGCACTTAATGCTCTGCCAGACGAAAGTGAAGAAGGCTTACATATGTCTACGCCCCTCCCCCCTGGCCTGAGACCCTCTTCAGTGTCGGCCCACAGGTGGGCTGACTACTTGTCCTGGCGCTTCAATTCTTCGAAACACTTGCAAAGCTGAGAACTATACTGGGCGAAAAGTGACAAGGTGGGACGCGGCGGGCGCATATGTCAATAAATGACACACACGTACACACGCAAGCAACACACATATACAGTAGGGAAAGTAGTAAACTACTGCGTGAAGTGCAACCGAACATCACGTGCTGTTGTGTCATAGGTGGAAGTAAAAAAAAGTGAAGCCGATACGTTGACATCTGCCTTTATTTATACAGAAAACTGCAAAACGTCCTGCAATAGAAAGGAAAGCCATAACTTAGTTAGTGTAGCGCTTATTTCTTAACAACAATGTTGAGTGCTACCTGCTACAAATAGGAGCGTAAAAGTGTTTCTATATATATATATTATATATATATATATATATATATATATATATATATACATATATATATATATATATATATATATATATATATATATATATATTGTCATGACGATGAGCGGCAGGCTATAGCTTCGGCCCTCGTGCTTCACCAGCACGAGGAAGAGAAGAACGAGGTTCAGAATCTGAATAGAACAGCCGGCCTGCAGCAAGGGTGCTGTCTCTGTCTCATTCTCTACAATATATATATATATATATATATATATATATATATATATATATATATATATATATATATATATATATATATATATATATATATATATATAGAGCCATAAATGGAGAGTGTCAAAGAGACCGAGAAAGGCGAAACGGAAGTCGTTAAATTACTTCAATGATTACAGCATCCTGTTGCTCACAGCACCAGCAAATCCTGCAGCTTAGCAGAAAGGAAATTGCGCGGGAGTCTTTCGCGCAAGCCGAGGCACCCATTTCTCAACCTTGCGAGGCCAAATTGCAGGCCAGCGCAACAGCCGCGTCATGGAAGCGGTATATACTTGCTCATGGGCTCACAGTTGCAGCACATGCAGCAAAATATATAGCTTCATCACAGCCGTGTTCATAGTCTCTATGAACCACAAAACTCGCAGAAAACGGAACAAATGGAAGAGGAGGGACGAGTGATGAGCACGGAGCGCACACACGGCTTCAACCTACTACAGAAGGAAGAGCCGCGTGGATGGATACAACAAAGGCGCTTAACAGTCCATCAGGAATTCGCACGGTTTTTGCTGCGAGCAAATTACACAAAGCTTAGTCTTTAAGCAATTTCTAAGCCTAAACAATCGTTGACGCAATATTGACACCTGGAATAGTTGTCCTTTTGCGCGTTTGAGTGCTTTTGCGCACGCGGGTCATTTCCGAACAAACGTGCAGTGCCAAATCTTGTTGACGAAACAAGTTTGCGTCTGTACTTGTTCATCGTTTAAGTAACTGTTACATAGATTAAAATTAGCGTGAACTTGTTCCCGGCGCTGTCACAGCTTCCTCGTTGTCTGAGCAGTGCACGAAGCGTTGGGAGTCACCGCAGAACGAAGATAAAATACCAGCAGCTAGCGCCTGAAAGGCTGCGATATGCGACCGGCTTCGTTTTTCGTTTTCGCGCCCAGCAAAGCATAGCGGATCGAGCTTACGGTCTTGTTGAGAGATGGCGCCGTACATTTTGAATATCTTGAATTTCTATTCCAAAGCAGTTGTTCCGAGTACGAGCAGCAGTTGTTCCGTGTACCAATACAACCGATGAGCGAAGCTCCTTAGAAATGGGACGCAAACGACTATGTAAGTTTTGAAACTTTTTTGCGCAACGCGCGCCGAACGCCGCGCGCGCTCATTGTCTTTTTGCGCCGGTGCCGGGTGTGCAGAGCGTCTGCTACTACCTTCGAGAAATCACCCGTAGTGCGCTAGAATGATGGTTGTCATTTCACAATCCACGACAAAGGTGGTGAAAGTGAAGACGACCATTATGACCAGTTGTGCACAGAGCTCATTTCTTTGAAGCTCGAATTTCTGGTGCGCTAGACCCAAACCGCTGAAGGCCTATACATTTCCTCTTAAATCACCGGCCACTGCAAACCAAACCGATGCTTAAGAGAAGGGAGCTTAAACGGCGATGGCGGGGTGCGGGCCTAAGGAGCGTCGCTCCAAATAAAAGCGCATAAACATAGCCAACAATACATGGAAGGTGTAGGGTCTATGCTGTCCTGTAGGTCTTCTACAAAAACCCAACAAAGTGGACAGCGAACCACTCACATTCGTGACATCACTGTAAATGCAACGCATGTAAAATAGCGCAGTGGTGCACTCTGTTCCTGTAGTTTATTCGTCCACTTTCATTACCATTTTCCTTAGAATTATCAAAGTTCACTTAATACTGTCGTGAACTGCCGTGATGATACCCCTGTCTTCACTTATAATTTTTCTTTTATGCACGCACAAAAAAAGGCAGCCACAACACTTGCCTCAGCCGACCACTCAATTTTAGCGTTAACCGGCCACTATTCAGAACCAAATCCGCCCGTTTTTTTTCGTTTTTTAACACGAAAGTGTTTTATGCCGGGGTCCACCAAGACTTCAGTGACGTATTTCCGTCACGGAAATGACGTCGAAAAATATACACAATCACATGGCAAAGAAAAAAAGCTACCGTCAACGGGCATCGAACCCACGACCGCTCGGTCCGCAACAACAAATGCCGGGCACGCTATCCACTGCGCCACGGTCACAGACTCTGGAGGCTTCACGAACGCGCCTTTTATATCTACCACTCTCCCGGTCGGCTGGGTGGTGTTGACCTCTGGGAGTGGTAAGGTAAAGTAATTCGTCATTGCTGTGACCTCCGCGACTAGCACCTGCAACGCGTTTACACGTCCGTCCCATTCGGCGCGTTTTCAATAGAAGTTGAATTTTGTCAATGCCTTAACACACCGCGAGGTGGCGACCTTTGCCCAAGCGTCGTAAAAGCGTCGGCCTCGCTCAGCATCACGCTAATACAAACCAAAAATAGCTCTGCGACGCGCGCCTGCCTCACCTGGCTGTAGCACCGCGTTCCATGCTCACGCGCTCGCCTCGAGAAAAATCGCGGCCGGGCTACCGGGGCGGCACGACGCGCTTTGCGTTTCCCTCTAGTCCAGCCGTGGTGTTCAATCACATTTTAACATGCCGCGGGATGGCGACCAAGTTCTGCGTCCAATATGCGACGCTCTTCTGGCTATCACACCTCGTTCTCTGATTACGCTTTCGCCGTTAACTACTACAGCAACCACAATGGTTTTGTTTAGTCCTCTAACATGGACGTTAGACGTCGGGATGGAGATGTACCACCAATCATCAAAGTGGGTGCATACACGTTAAACGGCGCCATTAGCTGCCAGACATCAATATACATTGTGCAATCTCTCTTATATCAATGTACAGTAAGCATTCAGTTACTTCTGTAAGGGCACGCTTTACTTTCGTGTTATTCCGATTCCTATGACGGAGGGATCAACCGTGTTTTTTTTCACCATATTGGTGCCGTGTTGTGTTCTTCTTATATAAAACTCATTTGTACCCACTGCAGTGTCTCGATTCTCGGACACGGTTTTACCTATGGTGGACCCGTGCGAAGATTTCTACGAGCATATCTGTGGCGGATGGCTGCTGAGGACTCACGTTCCACTCGATACCTTCGGCATCAATGTCTTCTCTGAGACTCAAGCCACGTTCAACGATGATATCATGGGTAACTACGCCAGCTTACGGTTGCGACAATTCCTTATCGTAATGCCATCATGGCATCAGTGGCGTACCAACTCGTTCGCGAGTGGGGGGGCTGGCGTCGCTTACTCTGTCCGCCGTATATATATATATATATATATATATATATATATATATATATATATATATATATATATATATATATATATATATATATATATATATATATATATATATATATATATATATATATGGTTTGAGGTGATTGTTTATATTCATAGAGCTGATCAAATTACTTGCTTTTCAAAGCTGTTTTAAATCAAGGAATAATTTGCACAAACAGATTGTCCGGGCTGGGCCGCCTTGCTCCGCGACAACACAGCAGTGTTTAATAACATTTTGGGAATATTGACATGAAGTTTAAAAAGTACACCCATATTTAACCTGATCATCTGAGCATTGCATCAGCAAACTTCCAAGACTTAGTTTGGCGTTGTAGATACGATGAGTATGAAGAACCAGCTATGACTCTAGTACTTTAAATTCTCACTTATTAAACAAAACATGTGGCTCACAACGCAAGGTACTTCACAGAAGTGTTCAGGATAAGCCGAGTGCCAATTTCTTTATTGTTATAGCCCTCTAATATAAAGCCTTTCTTAAGATGACCTAGTTCAGTCGATTAATACTTAAGGTATCCACATTGAGCTGACTGTGTATAGATATATTATAAATTACTACGAATTTATATGCTAGGTGTCGTTCCTTGCCCCCCTATTTTTCCCAGCTTGGGTGGGGGTTGACGGAAAAGCGGTGAAGTGGCACTTTACTCCTCCCCTCCGGTTCCTCCAAGTAAATAGCCTACGTAAAGTGTGTAAGCTCAAATTGTCTTTGAAAAAATGTGGGCGATTATAACGTTAAACTACCCCGCATTGTCTCCTTCCGTATTGGTCGTTAGCTGTTAATGATTGGCCGAAATTTTCTGGGTCATGCTCAGAGCACCTGCTCGTAAAACGATCCCACAAATGACGCGTAAGTGATCCACCGCGTAATTACCACATACGCATGACTGCGTAAAAAATAATAATAGTGAAGTATTTGCAGTACGGCGTATTGTTTGTCATTGGTTCTTCGCTATTCGTAAAAATTTTTGAATGTGCCATAATATCGCCTCCTTATTACGCGACGTCACACGTCCGCGAAACCTCGCGGCGTTAAAATGAAGTGTGCACAATAAGCAGCACATTACTGTGCTGAACAATAACTCATTGTTTTCAGAATAGCCAGGCAGCGTCTCTTTCTGAACGTAATTTAAGAAGGCTTCACGCCAATCACATTGGCAGCGGCTGCTTATACTAGCAGGCGAGATGGATTCATATGTATATAATAGATACTTTCAGTTGTAGTATAACGATGTTGAGCTGTTTTTGCTCGTATACAACTCTCTGTGAAGTCATCGTTGCTCACAAAGGGGTGAAGAGAAATAGACATTCTTAGGAAGAGACACAATCCTTTGCAGGTGGGCACCCTTAGTCCAGAAAACGGTGGGCGCTGATCATCTCCCTGGTGAGGTAGATCAAGTAATAGGGCAAACTTGAAAGCTGGGCTTCTCAACGTGCTCGAGTCCACTGTCTTGTCACAAGCCGCCGCAGTCGCTGCATGCTACCATATGATAAGCCAAGTGAAGCAGGCTAATTGGAGACTAAAGTGGGAATCTAGTTTAGCTGCCCTGGCTAGGCACAACTAAAATACTGGACACTTCTGCGCACTCATCAACTCACAGCAGCTTCGATATGGAGCAGTGGAGATGCTATTCGGTTTCAAATAAAGAAACTAAATTTCCTGAAAAGAGAGAGCGTTTGTTCGGGCTATAAAACGTTTACCTGTTCCCGTCCATAATTGCGTCGCCGATTACCTAAATTTCAGGCCAGGTAGAACAAAATAAAATCGTGACCGATTGCTGTAATGTTAGAGAGCCCCTCCTGAGCGATACACTCATCTGCAATGCTCGAGCGCAAGGCGCGCAAGCGTTGAATAGGCAGCCCGCACCCCAGGTAGCCTATATAGTGCGTGGTCATGACAAACGGAGGACAGTCGCCACAGCAGAATCGCACGATAAATTTTATGACATAATTACGTTATTGCTGCGTTCAAGTAAAACTTTGCTTTACTTGTTAGTTTTCCAGTCTGCAGCTGACAAAAGCCACTGTCGAAAGTGGGGGGGGGGCTCCGCCCCCCTAAGATTTCTCAGTGGGGGGGGGGGGGCTGGAGCCCCCCTTTCCCCCCCCCCGGTAGATACGCCTATGCATGGCATAGAAGTGAGTGTTACTACTCAGAAGGCCAAAACGCGATAAAAGCACGCGAGAGGCTGTTTGTGTGTTATGTTCGTGTTTCTATGTAAATACTTACGAGGCTTTGCCTCAGCCAGCGCGCTGTCATATGAATAATAATTTCGTGCTCTTTTTGGCTGCACCTGTGCTCTGCGCCGTGTATCGTCTGCCATACTCCAGCGCCTGGCGAATGTTCGAGCAAGCTTCACTCTCAGTCATATTTGTGATATGCTTGCGGTGTGTTTCCTGTGTTAGTAATGATTTCGTTACCCCTTACAGGTCTTTAGATTAGGGGGCACCATTTGCTAGAGTTCCCTAACCAAACCCTGTCTCTCGGCGCGCACCGCATAAGAGATTTGAAAGCGGAAAGGTTAGATGCGTCATCAAACGAGAAAATTGACCGTCGGTGCCGACAGCGTCAGCGTCCGCACGAGATATGCAAAAAGCCATCATTACGTGATAACGTCACTATCACCCCACAGACCAAGAGGTATGTGACGTCATCATTCAGTGACAATGACGTCACATAACATGATGGTACATGATGGTGTAACCATATGATGATATCGTCGCTGGTTGGAGGGCCGATCAGGGAGGCAGCGCAAAGCCACGTTAGGCGCAGAAAACTTTAAGGAAAAGGGTTGCATTAATAACAACGGCTAAGAAGAAAAAGATCAAGATTGCTTTCGCCTTCGAGTCGAGTGCAGAGGGGTCCCTGAGAGGTTTTTGAACACGTCTGCCCTCCGTAAACCCAAAAGCAAGACGGTGGCGCTCGCAACGCTGCCAAAAGTACGTCGAAATGCGTTCCATGTACGGGCAGAAATATTATGGGATATTCACTTAAGCTAAAAAAGAAACATAAAAAAGTAAAAGAAAGTAAAAAGAAACAATTAAGAAACTACACATTAACCCAAGGGTATGTGGTGAGTACGGGCCCCTCTAATGCTACACGCACGATCTCTTCAGGGAGTACCTTGAGTTGGTTGGCTTTTCGGCATTTATTCAAATGTATTCGTAAGCGATAGCATTCGTAACGTAATGAGCGTATATCTACCGGGTGATATGAAATAGGTGTGTGTGTTATGTATGATGTTCCTTGTTCAAAGCCTGCGCTATGTTTGGGCACTGAGGTAGCAGTTCGAAAACAAAGACCCGGCAAGACAACATCTTACAGAAAGGCACTCACAATGGTGGAAGCATGTATTACGGAAAAATAAAAGTAGTTAATGGCGGGATGACGAAAACGAACACGTTCTAGGCATTACAGATGTAACCTCCACAGAGAATTTTACTATTTTAGCACATTTGTTAACAAAACAGAGGACAAAGAAGTGACATGGACTGATGCAGCACTGAAAGGACAAAGCAAGTACGCTGAAAGGGTAAAATGGACTACCCCAAGCTTAAGTTCTGTCATGATGCACAGAGAAGAGCCGCACTATTTCTAAAGATTTTATGATAATTTATTTCAATAGCGAACCAATGTGAAAGAATGGCGCTGTAGTTATAGCAAGCAAGACTGTCAGTATTTTTTACTAGGCTATAAGCCATTCAGCAATCGCTTTATTTTCACCAGGATCCTCTCTCGCTTGGCGTGCTCGACAGACAGAAGCGACGCAATCGGGACCAAAAAGCGAGAGAGGTTCAGGCCTCACTGTGTCAAGTGGCGGTGATTGCATACGTGCATAGTCTTAGCTAGAGTAACCTGAAGAAAATGGCTAAGCGCCAAAGCATTGAAGCAGTGTGGTCAGCCACGCTTAGAGAACGTATTGTGTGCAGACGTGTCAACAAGAGCAGTGTGAGGACTGAATGCCAAGTGAAGCACAGGACAGTGCTGTATACACTCCAAGCGTACAATGTGCGTTATACAAGATACCACTGTCCTTACGTGCCGTTTACATAGGGGAAACGGATCGCTGCGGTAACTGTAGTGCAAGATAACTCGTGGGCGATGTCCAGGCACGTGCGGTCACAGGCATATTGTCAGCCAATGACCTCAGATGTGGGTGCCAATCTCTTTTGGACAGCGCCGAAGTGACAGCGAAGAGACAAGACACACGCACTGTTAAATACCGAGTCCTCCACCACAGAAAAGAACGGCACGGGTTGTACAACGCAGCCTCAGCTGTCTTATCTCGAAACGAAATGCAGCAGCCACACGGCAAGTGCGCAAACCTCTTCAAAGCTCTTTTTACAGCGGAAGCTCTTGAGAAAAATGTGTGTCCGAGATGTTGACAAAGGCGGCGCGAAACTTGCGCCGCGAGAGTGACCTGACCACCCTTTCGTTGACGGCGGGTGTTTCGCAATTCGTATGCCAACAACAGCCAGTGCTGTAAATTTTTCCCATCGACTTTGAGTAAGCGTCGCTGCACCGATACAGCAGATGCCCGTCTAGAGCGCCAGGGGCACCAGAAACGCGAGTCCAACAGGCACCACCCAGCTAAAATGCCTGACGAAGCCTGGGCCAAAGGCGCTAAGCGACCACGCACTGCCCGCCAGGATCTTCATTATCGCGGAGCCGAATATGCCCGTCGGCAAGTTTCACGAGCTCTTCAGGCGACACAGACGAGCGATTCCGGTGAGCCTCGGCAGATTTCAACGTAGTTGACCGGCAATCCGTATGGGTACCCATGCGGCGTGTGTAATCGTCTGTGGTTTGCCGGGCACCTTTCCACTATCTTCCGCGTGTGTGACGAGCAGCAGCATGACTGTGCGGCGGTGATGATCCGGCAGTGGGTATCATTGGATTGCCCGAGCAAGTGCTGGTGTATGGGACGTGTCGCGACACGGTGCTTAAGGAAGTTGTGCCCCGGTTCGCCAAAAACCAGCGGCTGCGTGTACAGTAAGATAAAGCTACAGTAAGATGTAAGCAGTTACGCAACTTGTAACGCGTTACCTAGAATTATCGTTTCATGACTAGCAGCGACCGCAGCGTCTGCGCAGCTGAATAATCATTATTCGTTCTTGATACCGAAGACGCATGGCAA
This sequence comes from Rhipicephalus sanguineus, assembly GCF_013339695.2. Taxonomy (NCBI): domain Eukaryota; kingdom Metazoa; phylum Arthropoda; class Arachnida; order Ixodida; family Ixodidae; genus Rhipicephalus; species Rhipicephalus sanguineus. The sequence goes on from NC_051179.1 coordinate 181,983,368, forward strand.
AGCAGGCGAGGTTATTGTAAAGAAAAGTGCAGGAGTAACGCATGCACTGCACATATCACGTCCCTAACCTCCAAAAAATTGAAATATAAGGAATCAAGAATGTTTTCGTAGCTGAGGGTAAAAAGGTTGCTGCTGGTTGCCCCAGGAGAGAACTTGCATGACGAAGCGTGTTTTCAGAAAAATTCACATCGGTTTTATCATGAAGCGTGGAAACTTGGGCAAGTTGGTAGGTCATAATTGAGCTTTGTAAGTTGGTGAATCAACCAGCTGCAAATCGAGCAAGATGCTCTGTGAACCACAGAACGCGCTTTGTTCCTTGTGCTACTGGTGTCGTGCATCTCCTTCCGCTTTCCTGCGGTAAGAAATACATAGGGCAAACTGGAAGGTGCTTGAATGACCGCTTAAGAGAGCATAATAATAATGTGCACAACGCGGTTCAAGGACACCTCGGAATTCACTGCCGCGACTGCGGCTGCGTGCCCCTCTTTGAGCGTTGCGAGGTAATAGGCAAGCACCACTCGCAGGCCACGCGTGAGATAATTGAGGCCTATCACATAAGTAAATTTGACGGTACATGTGTAAGTTCCCCATCAGTTCCCCATTCCAAATCAGTTGCCCATTCCAAAAAGACATTGCGTATCTCGATCATTTTTAAGATGTGTACTGGTTTCCAGCTCAATCAGTAAGTGACAAGAGCATTGTATCGCAGTGGCTGTTAACTGCACCCTTCTACGCATGCCGATTTTTCACTATATATGTACTTCGCTCCGCTATTAAATCATTGTTGAAAGTCAGCGCTGTGTGTTGTTACCTTCCTCTGTCCTTGTCAGTTGCGCTGTTCGTATATTCGGTTTTATCATGCTTCTGCCGAATGGAGGAAACTCTCACCTATCAAATGGTTGTCGCAAAAATAGCACCTCTATCGCTTTATTGACTTCTTCGAAGTGCGGAACGTTTTATGCTTTGACATCACAATAAATCGCCCACTTCAGTATCCGCTTACCTGTATTATTTTTTGCAGACAAGCTGAACCACACGATCGTGTCTTACCGAGGCCAGAACGCCCTACAAAAGGCAGCAGCTTTTTACCTAGGCTGCATCAATGTAGGTAAGAAATTATGCATGAATCTGACCACTATCTAAGGTTACTTTAGATCATTTAAAAAATACTCTCGAAGAAGGATTATTGATGGAGACAATGCTTCCAGAAGAGGACTAGCTGGAATCTTACTGTCAAGCTAAAATTCTTCCAGCTACACCTTAAGAAAAAAAGAGTATAGGTGACTCTTTTCAGAGAGTATGCGACTCTCTTTAAAAAAGAGTCATGGTGGGTCAGAGTCGGCGCGCTCTAGGAGAGTACCCTGACCCTCTAGGAAGAGTGGAAGGACTCTTACCCGAAGGATCGGATTAACACTTATGAGGCAGTCAGACGACTCTTGCCGGTAACGCTCCTACGGGGGCGAAATGACGCACACCAAAGCATCAAGCGACTCCACAACTATTTGAAGTTACCTAATTGACCCATTCTCTACTTTTGCGCTACTACTGTTAAAAATAGTGAAGTGTTCATTTTACGCAGTTTCAGGGATACTTGCCGTAGTGCCCAGAGACCGCAAAAAAGTATCATTCAATTTTAATGAAACTGATCAAAACAACACACCTTTTCCAGCACAGTAATCTAGAAAGCGCGAAAAGATGGTCTGTCATTTCCAATTAGGCCGTTGATGTATTCCTTCTTTACATGCTTGTATGAGTATAGCCAACTAAAATGTGACAGTAATGTCTATGGTGTTATATGGTGCAAAATAAACTGCAGAAATTGGCATCACGTTTCCGTATTTATACCTTATGACTGGTGACGGCTGGAGGCATCAGACTTGTGACTTGCTATGCTGTCTCTCCTGTTCAGCGTGAGCTGCCTGAAAAGCAGAACGTGATGTCATGATAAGAAAATGGAATTGCAGTAGAAGTTCGCAAAATCTACACAATAAGGGATTTACACAGACATATTGAAGGCTCACAACAAGACAACAAATGCAGACAGGCATGGTAAAGAACCAACTTTTTTGCCGTTATCTTGTTAAACACAACATGCAAATAGTAGCTTTTGTAACACGTCACTTGGCGGCAAACTTGCAGCACAAGGTGATGTGCCGATGTTACGACGATGTTACAACGAACGAAGTTGGTTTAGAATCCTTTGCATGGGTGCCACTGACCTCATTCCTACGTCGTGTTGCACAACCAAAGGAAATGTAGGATGACTGCCTCGTTGACAGTGCGAACGCCTCTGTTGGTTTTCCCATCACGAGTGGCGAGGCACCACACCATATCGACACCTTCGTTTCCCCGAGTGTGACTGTCAACTGGAATGAAGAGGCGGGAGAAGCGATCCGGGATTCTGGGAATAACCGACACACACATACACACACTGATTATTTGTATTGAAAACCACCCTTTGTTCAACACACCGTCACTGTACGTACATCTGACACGTGTTTTGTTTTAAATAATTTTGCAACGAAAACAAGTTTACACGTAAAAGTAGGCAGGAACTTCGTTTCGCAAGAGGCACTGGCTATGCACGAATGAAAAAAATTCTTTTCCTTGAAATCGCTTCGAAAATTGCTTTCAGAATAAGCCCGGCTTTGCGCCGGCCTATTCCAACACCCAGGCGCATCCTCCGGTAGTCAGGGGTACGTCGTTAGCGGTTACTGACCGCCTCTTTTACAAACGTAACCCATCCTTAAATATTCAAGTAAAGACATGCGAGTACGAGCGCCCGAACGACACCCTGCGCGCGCTGACGCGGTCTACGTCGAGGGCAGACATGTCATATGCTGGAATTACCGCCCTTAGCTCCCACAATCACGTACACTCACTCGATTCTGTTATAACGTCAAATGTCATCGCAGATGTAGGCAAACCACGAAAATAGCAAACAGAAACGAGGGAAAAGAGTGCACGGCGGCGGCCGCAACAATGCGCCGTCGAAAGTCTTGAGCTTTTCACCTTACCGGCGAGGTGTGTTTAACTTAAGTGACTACCGCGTACGAGCTGGAAACAATGTACTATATCAGCATATTAAACTACCGCCTTTAAGCCAAGAAAAACCATTATATATAGCGCGTCTATGTGTTCTGTAAACAGACTTTCTTTCTCACGTTCCCACGCGTGGAAGCATGATGCACACTCAATGTCGATGGAAATGTCATTAATGAAGTAGGCTAAAGCGCATCTCATAACGAGATCATGCACCTTCAGCAGTGCATACACAATGTACGATCCTCAAACAATTACCCTTGATAATTGTTTGCATCGCTCATTTTATGGGAGCTTGTACAGCAACGCGCATAACGGTGTGAACTCGTTAACTAACAGGTTTAGTTGGGCATATGCAACAACCCTGCGGACGTAGGCTGCTGTTGGAAATGGCTGGCAGCCCACTGCCGTAGAGCTGCTACAGACGCCCAGCTAAAGCTGTATAATTAGTACCTACGAAAGCAGTGCACTCACCGTTAACAGGCGCACGTTGTCCGTGTCCGCAACTCCATTAGTATTCCGCCCTTGGAGCGTCAATTCGAGCACGGAGCTTGGCGTCACCGCCACCGACGATGCGCATGTTCGCTCGAACACAGAACTACAAGACAGGCAACTGACGGAACCCGCGCAACCAACGCAACGCATTAAAAAATACCGAGGTGACTGAGAGAGGAGGTGGAGGCGCTGCGCGCCAGCCTTTAGCCATCCAACACCACCTAGACTATCCCGGCTCCGTCGGCGAGCCATGGCGCCACCACGGCGCCGAGCGGCAAACACGCGATATGTAATGTACGGCGTATAGGCCTGACTGGCTGCCCAGGCGGCGCTGCGAAAACGGTGCTAAAAAGCGCCCCCTACGATAAGTTCTTTGGTTTCGAGTAGTCAGACTGGCGGCCGCATGCAGCACTAAGCTCACATTCGCCATGGAGCCGCCGCTGTCGGTTCTGCTGCGCTTTGGATCTCGGCCAATTTCTGGCGTGGCTGAGTTCTTCAGGCCAAGCAATCTGCGTAAACGCAAGAAGCTCGTCAACATCAAGTATGTTTACGACGTGCAGGAGATTGAAGGAACCATTTCGGCGCGCTGCAACTCGCAAGTGCAGCGAATCTCATACGATGTTGAACTCGAGTTAAGTTTTACGAGGCATGCTCGCGCGATTAACGACAGTGCATAAACGAAAAGATTGCTGTTAAGAAAGCCGAAATGATTTGCATTACACGACGAAACGGAATCAAGAAAGGTCCAGTGAAGAAGGCTAGCCGTCGGCGGCCCGAATGCATTCGCGCCGTGTGCCGTTTTCTGCCGCATTCAGTCGCAAACACACTTTTTCCCCATGCACGGTCGTAATTTTCAACATTTGCTTCTAGGGAATTCGTCAAATTCTGTCAGCGTGCGGTGGCGGTCGAGAAGCGACGGCGTGCAATGTTTACAGCCGGCCGCTGGAAGCAGCCGGCTGTAAGCTGCCGGAAAATTGGCGGCGTATCTGCGTGCTTCGCTGCAAATGTCGTGTAAAGACGATAGAAGAGGCGCTGTGTGAGATATGGACGCCATCTGGCAATACGTCGGGAAACATGAGTGCTGTGTTGCGTGCTGGTAGTCCCGGCGCAGCAGCAGGCGAAGACCGGCGGTGACCAACGCGACCGGCGGGGACGCCAGCCAGCCCGAAAACGCGGTTTGGCGCGAAGCGCTGAAGCAGAGAAACGTCCGCACTCAACGAGTACTCTCCACACACTCTTTTATTTACACGTCGCCTGGGTTAGAGTCACTGTATATGCTACCTTTAGGTAGCAGAGTTGCGCATAGGTCCGGCTAGCAACCACAGCTATGCGGTGAAGTCGCACTTCGTTTTTGCAGGCGACATGCCTACCGCGTCGCCGATTAACCCGTCTGGCGTGTCGAAGACCGGCGATAAACATTGGCTGTCGATGGCTAGTGTTAATTCAGTTCGCTGCAGCGGCGGCGTCGAGAAATAAAAAAATTGGCCCAAGCGGCAGCTTCTCCGCAATGCATGGTTGCTAGCGGCGTTGGAAGACAGATGCGCAACTCTGCTACCTAAAGGTAGCATATACAGTGACTCTAGCCTGGGTAAAACAGGAACGCCAGAGCGGCGCCCGCAACCGGCAGCCTGAAGGCCGCCCACAACGCTGCTTTTTCATTTTTTAAATATTTTTTTCACCTTCTTGGCCTTCTCAAAACTAAAGTTTTTCAACACCAACCCATGGAATTCGTACAGTGCAATACAGAACCGAAACCGAAACACAACAATGAGCTCGTGCGAAGGGCACGGAGGAAGGCGAATTTCAGCGCAGTCGCATTTTCAGCTTTGTTGAAACAGCGCTCACTAGACGACGACGAAGTAAAAGAAGGCACAGGACAGGCAGCGCCTGTCCCGTGCCTTCTTTTACTTCGTCGTCGTCTAGTGAGCGCTGTTTAAACAAAGATGAACGCATACCAACTCGCTCAAGCTTCCATTCTTATGCATTTTCAGCGCAGCTTAAGAAACTAGGGTCCTTAAAATTACGTATGTATGCATTTTCTATTAAAGGAACACGCCACCTAATACTTACCTAGTGATGTTGCACCTCAGATATGCATGATATTTACTTTTTGATCGACAACGTTCACAAGTATGAACAGCCGTACCAGTTCAAGACGGCTGGCCCTTGGGCAAGTGGTTCAACTTTGGCCGAGTGGCTGAATCGAGGGACGTGCCGACAAACAGAAAGACAGACAGACAGAAAGACAGACCAAAATTTCTGCGTTTAAGTTCCCCAAGAAAGACTATCGTCTTTAAAAATCGTAGGCACGTACGCAGGGTGAATCATGGCAACGTTTTTCTCGCTTCCCACGAAATGCCGGCTGCATATCCTCGTGATCGCCGTCGGCAGCCACGGCGTGCCGTCTGGACTGCACACAGGGAATATATACATATATAAACGCGTGCACGCGCGTACGAAAAGTAATCAGCACGTTGCGTTGCAAACCACGTTTTGCTCGCGTACTCACTTCACGCGTCGGACGGCACGTATCCAGCGGTTCCGTCGCTCCACTTCGTACGGCTTTCAGGGGAACCAGTAAAACCGCACATCAGGATCCTTACCCCCACTTTCGGGGCAATTAACCACGCAATAAAGGCGGCGACCGCGCTTCGGGACCGCGCGCTGCTCAGAACCGTCGCCCGGACCACCTGCTTTCGGCACGGTTTGTTGAAGCAGGGATCACTCGTCAAACATCACTCGTCAAACAGCGGATAAGTTCCTGCGTACGTTTTAAGCTCTTTTTGAGGCTGAAAACTAGGCGCAAAATTAAGTAAAACGCTCAAAGCAACTGAGAACAGCGTAACTCGCCGGTCGGCGTCCATTTTTGACTACCCAAGCAACTTCGGCGCACGCCACCAGGCTCCGCCACAGTACTCAAAACTCCAGCGCGTCAGCCCTATACGGCGGCGCCTTCACCACAGAAGCCAACCACAACCCGCTCCACGAGAGTTCAGTGACTCCTTCAGAAAAGCTAACTCTCATTTTCTGCTTCTACCTTCCAAAAGGGGTCAAATCGATACCCGAAGAGAGTCACGGTGCCGTGACCCTATTTTGATTCTTTTTTTAGAGTGTAGATTCTGACCGAAGACTGTCCTATTGATGCGCTAGCAGTATACTCTAATGATGCTGGAAAAAGATGATCATTTATTTTGATGGTTATGGAAGCCGTGAATTTGTGTTGGAAGTACGTGTGTTGGAATGTGTGTTGGAAGCACGAGCCCCGTGCCAAAAAACCTCTCCTGCCGTGCACTTCGGCACATAGTAAACTAGTTAAGCGGGGAATCGTTCAAGCATGCTTGCATAACGCTCTTGTTAAGCCCTGTCATCACTCCATTCACGACAGCTTCTTCTCGCAGATAGGTAGATTGACGGCAGCTGGCTAGCCCCGTCACCTCTCGTCTCTGTTGCTGACAAGCTGCGAGAAAGGTTTAAGCAATCGAGTAGTTCTCCTGACCTTCAGACACCAGCGAGAAATAAGGTGGCGGTTACCCGTATAAACATGCCATTTCTCACAAGCTCAAAAAGATAGGTGAAGAGGCGGGCATCTCAGTCGTATTTTCGGCACCGAACAAGCTGTCTGAGCTGAGTGTCAGGACCAACCCTATAAAACGGCATGAAAGCGCATGCTAAACTAACTACAAAAATAAATTCGTTGACTGCTCTATAGTAGCGTTGTTTATAGCATTACACTCTCATGCGGACAGCCTTATATCGGCCGGACGGGCAGGTGCCTTAATGTACGTTTGCAGGAGCATAACCAAAAGGTACGCAGAGAGACGGAAGGTTTTCTTGCAATTCACTGTTCACAATGCGGGTGCGCTCCAGCATTTGGTCAGACACATATTTTAGCTAGGCATCGTCAGGATAGCACGCGCACCATCATTGAAGCTGCAGCTATCGCTAAAGGCAATTGCATCAGCAAACCTTCAGTCGCCCTCACTGACCACTGACAAAAGAAAGATTACCTAAGTTCATCCGGTCAGATAACCTAGACATACTCCGGTTGCTTTTCCGAATGCGTTTTCGTGGTTTTTGGGGTTTTTGCTCATTATTTCTTTGTGTCTCTCGGTTCCCTCTCCAAGTCTGCCGTCATGCGCAATTAAAATGATCGGTGATCACGTGTACCATCTTGTTCTCGTTTTTCCATGTTTGTGTTAATAAATTTCAGTTGGAAGTCAGCGTTATAGTCCTCGTCGGTCTTTCGTTCTTGTGTGTTTCACGCGCTGTGCGCGTCACTTGGAATACCAACTAGCCCGGTCACATACCTTGCCTCTGTAACACCGCGTTCCCCGCTTACGCTCGCCCCGAGAAAAATCGCGGCTGGGCTAGAGGGGAGACAAGACGCGCGTTGAGTTTCCCTCTATACTCGGGGACAATTTTCTGTGGTTATGGAGCGAAAACTACGGGGAGTGGAGCTTACTGCTCTATGTTACTGCGCCAAAGTAGTTCACGATAAACTGGTTTCGGTGTCAGTTCCGCCGTGACAGATACGCATGTGATACAGTTAATTTTTGCGCATGTGCTACGTGGTTGAGTGCGTTCAACCACGATCACTGAGTAAGCAGGTTTATTGACGACTCTTTCCCTACGCTTCATTTGCTTCTTACCGGAGTGCCACTCAGAACCTCCACATTTAGCCGTGCAACAATACGCTCGCTTACGGCGGTAAGCTGGCTAACCTGGCTAACGACGGAGAGTCGCGTCATTTTAACGTGGGCGTACACTGTTGCAGACCACTTGCGTCGTTTGTTTTGGCAGCCTTTGGTTCTCAAGCTTTTTGAATATGCTACGCGGCGATTGAAGTGGCGAGCTAATGGAGGAAATAGGCGCCGTCGACGAGGAAACCAGTTTTTTTTTTTTTTTTGCTGAAGGGAGCTTATGCGACGCCAGTCGACCACGCTGCAACCAAAATAACCTGAAGATAAAAAAAGAGTAACGCTGTTTCGCATAATCTGGCTAATAATTTCGTGGAATTATCAATTTAAGGCTAAAAAATAAGAACTGCACATTTTTGAAAAGCTTAGGCTACATACAGCAGTTTATTTTTTCGTGGGACTACTACATCTGCGCAGCGGGACCATCGAAACGGCGTGGTTCGGCTTCGTAGGCTTGGCTGCATTGTCACAAAAAATTGTCTCAGAGAACAGTGCTGCTGTGGTGCTCTGTTTAGTCTTTAACATGCCGCGTGATGGCGACCTTTCTTTATCGCATTCTTTCTAATGTACCGGGTGTTCAAGGTTAAGCTTTATGGTTTTGTTAAAATTCAGCACTGGGAGGAACGTGAAAACCACCGTTGCAGATAAGTTATGTATCCAGGGGGACAAAGTGAGACAACAATTATCGGTGCCAGCCGTCCAATTAACGAAGATTGAATAATGAAAGTTTTAATGAGTGCAGCAAGCGGGCATGTTTGTATTGAAAAGTTGGAGGCAGTCGCGTTTCTACGCAGTTCCAATTGGAAGAAGTCTTCTAGCATATCTGTGCCCCGAAATATCCCGCTGCAAAGTTTATTTGCAGTTTGCATGATTACGCATGCAAGGCCGTGAGGATCGGCGCAATGTTTCGCCCTGATGTGACGAGCAGTCATTGTTTGCTATCCCGAGCCGGTAGCAAAAGGGTAACCGTTATCATCTTTGCCTATGCCTTCGACCCGTTGTCAGATTAAACGCCGCACGTAACAGCCGCGGCACATCGAGGAGGAGCTTTGCGCCAGTGCTCATTGTCTTGCATGCGTAAAATGCAAACGCAATTAAACTTTGCAGCTGGATATCTCGGGGCAAAGACATGCTAGAAGAATTCTTCCAAGTGGAACTGCGTAGAAACACGACTGCCTCGAACTTTTCAATACAAACATGCCCGCTTGCTGCACTCATTAAAACGTTCATTATTCAATCTTCGTTAATTGGGCGGCTGACAGCGGTCATTATTGTCTCACTTTGTGTCCCCCTGGATAGATAACTTATCTGCAACGATGGTTTTCACGTTCTTCACAGTCCTGAACTTTAACAAAACCATAAAGCTTTATTTTTAACACCCGGTATTTACGTATTGCAGGTAGGTACCACCGTTTAAACGCTATAGAGCCGTTTTTTGTCTTAAGCGCCCAGCGCCTCCGAGTCAAACGCCGCTCCAGCGGTCCAGTATCCAGCGCGATACTGGGCCCATAATCAGGCATGACAATGGACGCTGGTACCCAGTGACACTGGTTTTTCCAATTGGAACAGTAATCCCCGAGGCGATGCAGCACTCCTGAATGTTTAAGCTTCCCTGACAAGATTCCAGAAATACACTCATCTGGGAATCGAAGCATGAACACCTCTCGCGATTGGCATAACGAGATTTAAGGGCGAGCCTGCAATTGCCTTGCTAAACCAAAGACCAATTTCAAGAAGCGATACAAATATATGCTAAGAATTTCGACAGAAGGGAATACTTCTTTATTGGTGAACATGTCATCACTGATTCCGCGTGTATCGAAAATTTTCCATAGTTCGTTTGGGCCATTAAAATCCGACGGCGCCAGCGGCAGTGTGGCCTCATAGTACCTAGAACGTAGGCTTGGGCAGAGATGCTCAATATGTTTTCATCCGCATTGCGCCGTGTGCTTGGTGTCCCCATAGCGTCTGCGCGCACTCGTTGGGCGAGCGATATACCACGCTACACATGGCCATGCAATGCTTTACCTTCTGCCCTCCTCCTTTTTCTCAGCCTCACTTTCCTTTCCTGCCCTCTTGCTATGTCATACTATACAAGGCTATGCTGTGCTTCACCTTCTCCCCTCATCCTTTCTCTCCTCACGCTCACATCACTCATCCTCGCCGTCACTTCCCTTTGCCACCACCTCGCTGTACAAGGATATGCTATTATCTACGCTGTCTGGCCCTCCTTTACTATACTTGCTTGCTTTACTATACTATACAAGGCTATGTCATGCTTCACCTTCTCTCCTCATCCTTTCTCTCCTCCTTGCCGTCACATCACTCATCCTCACCGTCACTTCCTCTTTCCACCCCTTGCTGTGCTTTACTCTACATGGCTATGCTATGTTTCAAGCTCTTTCCTTTCTCCTTACTCTAATCCTCACCCTCGCTTTCTTTTCCTACTAGCCACGCATTCGTATGGTTCCCATAAAATGTAGTGGGGCTTTCCCAAATTCTGTAGCGCATACCCACCAATCGGTTTTTCTTGTCCATCGATTATACCTTAGGCTTGGCTTTAACAGGTCCGCCGTTAATAATCAGAGACAAGGCTTGGCAGGCTTGGCTGAACAAACAATTAATCTCAATAATAAAAACATACCTGATGATTTCTTCTCAGCGTGAAATCACGCAAGCGATACCCCATTTTACCATTTATTTATTGCTTTCAGGACAGTCGGCTAGTAGCAAACGTGAGTTCTGACCGAAGCGGGCGATGAGCACTTTGTAACTGTAACTTTGTAAACCTGTAGGAAACAGGTTTTGCAACAACACCTGCCTTTACAAGGGTCCTGCAACACTTTTCCATGTAACCAGTGAATGACTTCATCAAAGGAGTTTATTGGTTCACGAATCGAGCGCCGCAAAATTTTTAGAATCCGTCAAGTACGAGCACAGTTACAGAGATCTGTCACACGCTGTAATTGCTTTCTCTCTTCTCTTGCCCCGACGAGCGCGCTGGAAGCGAAGCAGAGAAGGATGGCAAGGGGGAAGAAGTTACACCACGCGCCCGTCATGACCTTTTTTTCTTCGAACGCGCGGCTTACATCAGTGTGACCGCGAGCGCGGGCACGTGGCGGCTTCCCGCGGCGGCCTTGGTAACTACGCAGCTCTCTATGCTCAAACCAGCCAATGGCCGCGAATTTGAGTAGTATATAGCGCGGTAATTTGAGTATATGACATCATTTGTAGAACTAAGATGGAAGGATTTCTAGCTGATTTTGAAAATTAATTGTTAATTGCAGGCCGCGTGCTACGCTCTAATGTTTGGCTCGCGTGTTGTCAGGAGCCTCGACCATAGGCGTGCGCACAGGGGGCCAGGGGGGGGGGGGCGGCCGCCCCCCCTAATCATCTAAAAGGGGGGGGCGCAAAATCCGACCCGTACATTAACCCTTCTAGTCACCTTAAAGGGGGGGGGGCGCAAAATCTGCCCCATACATTCCCCATCAGGGTTCCCCCCCCCTGATGGGGAACCCTGCGCACGCCTATGGCCTCGACTACCGATTGGCAGCGTTTTCTGACCATTCTGAAGAAGTGTTGTAGGGTCCCCTTAATTAGAAAAACAACAATTATGTTATATTTACGCAGCCGTATAACGAAATATTAGCTGGAAAACGTTAACGCTGGCTGAGCCTTCCTGCAGCAGCATTCTACAAAATTTCCCCGGCGTAGTTTATTTTGCAAATAGTGAAAAGTTCATATGCTGTGGATTGGTAACACCGTGCAATAATTTAACGTGAATCAGAGCACTTCACTTTTGCTAAGTACGCAGCGCGCATACGTACAAGTATTCTTGGTTTCCTTTTTTGATTCGCAAAATGTGCTTCGATCGACAGAGATGCGCAACACGAAGGGTGTCAAGCCGCTGTTGGACCTTCTACAGAGGCACAACATCCCACGCTGGCCAATCGTGCAAGGCCGTGTGGCCGACGATGTAATGACCACACTCGGCCATTTCATACGAGAAGTAGGACTCAACGCAATTTTGTCCGTGCGCGTGGGCATCGACCAGATGGACAATCAGAAGCACATTATTTACGTAAGTAATGGAATTGACTTTGTTCCTGAGTCGCGACAAGTCCGCTCTTAATCCGTGCGAAGACAGCTAAACGATATGAGCTGCCAGGGCATCAATTGTACCTTATGGTAGCGAGAACTTCAGGCGCCTATGACGCACTTACTCATTTGTTTTTGCGTTCCGAGTCAATCGCGTTGTTGCCCCCTCCTCCTAAAGCTTTCTACACGCCATACTGTAGAGCAGGGCTGTCACGGTGGCGTAGTGGTTATGGTGCTCGACTGCTGACTCGAAGGTAGCTTGAGTGAATCCCGGCCACCGCGGCTGCATTTCGATGCGGCGAAATGCTAGAGGCCCGTGTACTTACATTCACGAGCACCTTAAAGAACACCAGATGGCCAAGATTTCCGAAGTCTTCCACTACGGCGTTCATGACTTTCATATAGTGGTGTTGGGCCGTAAAACGCCATCAATAATTGAAAGCTTTCGTGCGGAAGTGCATTACACTCCAACGCCAGTCGTCAGAGCTGTATTAGCAACCCGCTGTCCAGCATCTGGCTGCAAATATGAGTTCGACTTCACACGAGTGTCTTGAGAAACTATTTTTAAGTGTGAAATTACCACAGCGGAGCGTTCGTAATGAAAACCCTGAGGCACTGAGGAAGCAATAAAATAACGAATGCGCTTGCGTAGAGAGAGAGAGCGGGTTTATTCTTGTGTTTGTGGCAGGCAAGGAGCAAAAAATGCGGCAGGTCCCTCACTGATGTAACAAAAGGCGAAAACCTGGCCGCAATCATGTAACCCAAGAGAGGCGCAGCCGCCAAGCACTTTTGTTTTGCATTTAATTAAATAGAGCCTTTCCCGAAGGCGTGCGGATTTTAGTGAAATATCCACTGTAAGACCATAGGCGCACCTACGCAGCATGTTTACGCTGGGGCTGATGATGATGACGATTGTGATTTTATTTCTGAGCTCTTTGTAATGGGTGGGTAACGCCACTAACTCGCTACGCAGTTTGCATGGTGTGATGCCTGGTACAATTCTACGCTTCTGCCACGCGTTATCATGTCTGTTAGCGACAGGCTTAGCCCCACACGGGGTATTTTTTCAAACATTTGAAGCTGTGGCGTCGCTATGTGGTAGGATACATGAACGCCGCGTAGAGCACCCGCATTCAATTGCGCCTCGAAGCCTAATTTTTACCCGATTTTTATGAGATAAAATGGGCTTTGGTACCGTAAGCCGCGTTTGTCAGTCGGCGTCTGTAAGACACCAGGACTGGGCAGAGATACTCAGAAAAGTATTCCGCGATACAGGTATCGAAATACATGCGCTGGAAGCGCTAAATACAGATACTGAGATACATTTGTATTGAACGTATTGGGATATTTCGGAGATATATTTGCAAAAAGACGAAGAAAGTATCCCGGAATACAGTTACAAGGATACAGATACAAGAACACAAATGCTGGAATACTTTTTTTGTTGTTTCGAAGATGCTGATGTTCCGCTTAGACATTTATTAGGTAAAGGATAATATTGTGATGAGTGTTTCAGTGCATTGAAACTTGCAAGTGAAAAATATCGCTGCATTCACTAGAGAACGCCAGTGCATTAAGAAAAGCCATGCATTGATTCTAAACACAAGGTTGTTGCGTTGATAGCACTTAAGCAACAGCTGTGTCTCAAATAGGCTGTCATTTAGATAGCGTCGATGCCGCCTCAAGACAAAGCTCGCAAAATTGCGTTATGGCTTTCCGGGCTGCCCCAAAAAATTAACGGTGCGATGCCTGCCTTCAGAAACAGTTACTTTAGTAGGCAGATGATTACAATACTCCTTCCGTGATTCTGCCGTCAGCGGCGTCAGACGCGTTTACCACATGGGCCATTCGGTGCGTGTGGGGAACCCTTCGCCGCCCTCATTGAGTCGACGGCCGGTAGCGCGCCATTGCTTGGATTAGGACAAAGAGTCTTCCTTCCCCCTTGGATACAGCTCATTTCCGGAAAAGAGTAACGAGATACCCGCGTCCTGCACTCTATCGCGATATAGTTGATATATCGTAAAAGTATTTCACTACTGTGATACAAATACATTTTACAAATGTATCTCGATGCAGAAAGACAGATACTCAAAAGTATCTCTAAGATACTATCGCGATACTGCCTAGCCCTGTAAGGCACCTAGGGCTGCCACTGTAAATATTTATGTGAACGCGAGTCCCAGTACTGTTTTCGGTAGCTCTCACAGCTGACGACAAGAATGCATAGCCGTGAAAGTGTCTGTGTCTCTTGAAACATAACCTCCTTAACTCTAAAATGCCTATTTTTACTTGTAAAAAATTTTGCCTTTTATGGCTTCTTATGTGTGTTTTCTTCGTCATTGCGGCGTCTTCATCCCTTTCTAATATATTGCTACATTTGAGCCAGCTGTACAAGCTCGCACATAAAAACAGCCCCCCCCCCCCCCTGTTCAAAAAGAAGAAAAAGAATGTGCCGTGAGGAACTCAAGTCGTGCGTAGGTCATGCGGAAAATCTTTTTCGATTTGCGTGCTAAGGCGTGAAACATGGAGCTGGTCCGGCGACAGTACGAGGGTTCATGATAGGCAACCAGACCTTTTATTAAGTGCAAGAGGACGTGTATCTTCGCCAGATATTAGCAGGGGAGCGTATGCGTGTAAAAAAATTGAACGAAGAATACTGCTAACGTACCCTTATTTATTCATTTTTATATGATTGGGCTTCGCGCACAAAAACTGTTACCGCCGCTCAGCTCAGGCCGCACGCAATGCTTCGGAAATGTATCGAATGTATTAGACTATTATGATAATATTGCCCGCATCAGACAAGTAGTGGAGTTTATTTAGAGTTAGTCGGAGCACCAGCGATAATGCTGGAATGTTTCATCACACATGTAAAGAAGATGGCACGTTCCCTAACGATCAGGCTATTGTTTTTATGCGGGCATTTGAGTGCTCGTTGCTTGTGAAGAGAGCGTTAATTTTCTGGGCACAATTGATCCCCATAACGAGTTACAACTTGACAAGCTTGAGTTATTTTCTTCCCTGTCACAACATGCCACATCTGATGAAGCAGCTCCTTTTTACATGCTACGCATACCCCCGTCCACCGTGAACCAAGCCCCCACCAGGGTGAAAGCGCCAACACCATCCCCATCCATTGTGCTAGCCACCAGCCACAAAGATTGCCCCAACAGAACGGCCGCCTGGCCCGTAACGCCACAATACAACAAAGAAGACATTTACCACGATGAGTGTGAACTGCAACGGGAGCATTCCGCGGATTATCCTCTGAAGACCCGGCCACCTGACTGGAATCACACGACCGCGTAGCGGCTTTGAACCACTAGGTCTCTATAGAGAAATTTTATGCAAACCTAAACAGCGCTTGCGACGAGATGCCAGAGTTCAAGCAGACTGGACGAACGCAGGCTCACAGAAACTTATCTCCTGTAGCAATGCGTGTGAGCAATAGCAGTCATGACCGCGTGACGAAAGCACGAAAGCTTTCCTGGAAATCAAGCTCTTTCCGGGAAAGATGCACAGGTCTATCGCTGACGCACTTATCTGAACCATGTCCAGCTATCCACAAGGCTGTGTCACTGGAAGGACGTAGTCACTGGCGCGCGCAATATCTCTGCAGACATCAGAAGACGGTAAACTTGCTGTGCCGTCAACGCTTACTTCGCATTTAGGGAACTAACAGCACGAAAACCGCTTCGGTCCCTGGAGCGACCGCATTCCCTTAAACCATGGTTTTGTTGAGTTATGCCAGATCGGATTCAAAATAGTTAGCTGCTAGCCTTACTTCGTAAGCATTACAATTTGTTGCTATCGCGTTCATTGCTTCCCCCTTAAGCGAAACCGATTTTTTTCTCCTCGCCTACGCTGATATGCCTGAGGAGCCGAAAGTTCATTTTCTCACGCAAACGATAAGGCCGGAGCTCTTCGCGGAACTGATGAAGAACCCACCCAAGTCCGTCGAGGAATTCCTCCTCGAGGCGACAATGATGAAAAAGACACGCTGTAAATGCGCACCCGGCAATCGCATCGCAGCTCGATGCCATGCTACGCGGAAATTCAAGGACTCTGCTCGGACGGCCCGCGCGACATCTTAAGATCAGGACTGCGTCGAATGTACCTGCCATCTCCGCCTCATATAGCCTCGATTGAAGACATTTTCGGGAGGCGATTCCGCGGTGGCTAGGGAGTGCTAATAGTTCCAACTTGATCGACTTCAGCTCTAGTTCTTCACCGTGACAACCACACCACCATATTGCACCGGGTCAAGTGGCGCGCTTTGAAAGACGCAATGACTAGCACGTGAGAGCCGCACTGTGAGCCTGGGGAGAGAGGACGAAGAGGTTAGGACGGCATACAATCGTGTCGCTCAGCCGAGAGCATTGTTCCCAACGTGCTGTTGTACTTTACAGTATGAATATGATGGTATGCATGTGGTTGAGATGCTCAGCTTATGTGCGGCAACTTCGCACTGTCAGTAAACGGGAACCTGTGCAACCCTTGCACATTGTCATTTCTAACGTAGGCGGCACGGATATGAAGAATAACAAAAAACTGCACAAGTGACGTGCGACGGAACGAAAAATTATTGGTGTATTTTTACGAGAAAGGAAGGCAGCAGGGTAGGTCGCAGCACAAACATGAATAGCCGCTATCCTAGTAGATGTGAAGAAAAAAAATGTGGACGTTGACAGGTCGCTTCATTAGACGGACAAATAACCGATGGCTAGTTGGAGCATCGGAATGGATACCAAAAGATTGGTTGAGATGAGATGAACGGCCGAGGAGGGCAAAGTGCGAGGCGGAGCGCCGAAATTAAGAAATTTGCAGACCTGAAATGGAATCAGCTCGTGCAAGACAGGTTGGGACCATTGGGACCTTCGTCCAGCAATGCAGATATTATAAAGCGATGATGATGATGACGAATATGAGTAGCGTACGCCCGTGAGCTTAATGCTGAGTGATGATGGCGGCAGTTGAACCCGTGCGCAAATGTGTTGGTCAGCGACGCTGACTCTATCTATATGCCGTGTAAATACCCTCACTAATTAGTGCAACAATTGTACGCTTTACAGCAGGGCGCTACTTGGTTGGTGTCTTCCTCGCCATACTGGATCTTTCCGAGATGTGTGCGGATCACGAATAACATTTAGACTGGCGTTATACAGCGTAGCAATTGGGCTTTTTGGTCTCTTCAGGAGTATCCCTAGCGCATTGAGACCAGTAAAAGGGTGTAGAAAATAGCGAGACATACAGAATACGTACAGCATGACCTTCTCACGTGGCGTCTCTTCGCAGATTGGGCAACCGGACTTTGGCGTGGAACGCAGTGTGCTCAGGGGGCAGTTCAAGAGCCCCTACTTCCGCATCCTGCACCGGTACAAAGTGTACATGTACCGTACGGCGCTCATCCTTGGAGCCACGGTTGCCGCTGCCGATCTCGTCAACGAAATCGTCGCTTTCGAGGGACGCCTTGCCGCTGTACGATGGCGCATTTTCATACTGTAATGATGATATCAGCTCGATGAACTATGATTTCGTTGATTTTGGGGCCGAAAAAAAATATTTCTTTCGACGAATCAATGAATGAATATGTCAATTAAAACCGCTTTATTTTTCAGTGACATAGAAAATGAACTCGTAGGATAGCCCGGGAAAGCTAGCTTCTGGACCATCGCTGACAGTCAGCGAACAGGCCAGGCGTTGCATTTTACAGCAAGCTATTGCAAGAAAATATTTTGCAGCAGTTTCACGTAACCTACAACACACACACACACACACACACACACACACACACACACACACACACACACACACACACACACACACACACACACACACACACACACACACACACACACACACACACACACACACACACACACACACACACACACACACACACACACACACACACACACACACAGCATAAATGCCTATATAAATGCGACATCAATGCATAAGTGCGATGTCATATCACTGACATTTGTGCCACTGCATGCAAATTCGTCATGATGAAGAAGTCATAATGAATATAAGTGCGCTTGTTTCATATACATTTTTGCTAAAGTTCCGTTCCAAAGCATACTTTGCAGAGCGAACTGGTAAAGAAGAGGCGCTGCGCGGAATATGTAACAATGTTAGCTCGCAAATATTTTTTTTACTGTTAACCACTCCCGTGGCTCATGCATGAGGCAACCGGGAAAGGTCGTCAATCGTAGAAAAAAAGGAAAGAAAAAGAACACAGGGCAACCACAATAACAGTTTCAGGAAAAAAATAAATACCATTACTAAAACAGAGTAATGGTAAGAGAGATGCAGGCTGTAAAGAACACACACATGATTTGGTTGCGATGGAAAGCGGAAAACTGTTGCAACACTGCCAGCCGGCCTAGTTGGAACGAATTCATTGTAGTACTTTGCGCGAAAACAAACGGGGACGAAGAAAGGAGACACACGGACAAGCGCAACCTAACAACTGATTTATTTTTGAAAAAAAAACGTTTGCTTAAAAGCCCAACGTGATCTGCGCGCTTCCGCCAGAGAGCACACACCATCCGCGCATATAACAATCACTAGACCACAATTCCCGAGATCATCGCGTCCAAGCGCACAAACACACACAACTCCAGACTCTTCGCTTATGCTACGATGCCACCGACATTCGTCTTCCTGCGGCCCTCGACTTGCGTACGCTGATTCACGATGTCGTTCGTGAAGAGCTTCACGAGCGCTGCTCTTCTTGCGCTCCGAAAATACTCTAACTTCTGCACCAGCCGGTTTGCGAGACATCATTCGCGGCTGCATCACGTCTGACGTGTTCCTACGGCCCCTGCGCTCGCCGGGCGCCAATGTACGCTGAAGTTGCGGCGCTCTCTGCTGCCACCACCGTCCTTGTTCCCACACCAGGAGACCATGCGCCTGTGGCTTCGTTGTCCCCGCTTACTACACCGCCTACTACACATCCTTACTACACCGCTCAGCACCCTCCTCGACCCATATGTTACTACTGTGGCTATCGAGGACACATCTCCCGCTTTTTTCGATGGAGCCAACAGGACGAGCAGCGCGGCTACGTTCCCAACGAACGCCCAGGCATCCGTCCGACCACGAGATACCATTAAACGACCTACCGCTCCTCCTTTCGTTGTTCACCCTCTCCTCCCTACCGTATTCATATGCCTGTGAATTCACGTGAGTCTCGCCGCAGGTCACCTTCTCCACGCCGCCGTTCACTGTCGCCTCTGCGACCCGCCTCCCATGCCACGAATGCCCACTCTGAAAACTCCCCGATGCAGTTTTAGTAGGGGAAGCTGCATCCACCGGACAGTCAACAATTCCTCCAGCACGACCATCGAACTTGTCAGCAGCGTTTGTAGGTGTACGCGTCGAGGCTCTCGTGGACACTGGCGCTGCTGTTTCGATTATTCATGCTGATTTTAAAGACGATAGTCTTTCTTGGGGAACTTAAACGCAGAAATTTTGGTCTGTCTTTCTGTCTGTCTGTCTTTCTGTTTGTCGGCACGTCCCTCGATTCAGTCACTCGGCCAAAGTTGAACCACTTGCCCAAGGGCCAGCCGTCTTGAACTGGTACGGCTGTTCATACTTGTGAACGTTGTCGATCAAAAAGTAAATATCATGCATATCTGAGGTGCAACATCACTAGGTAAGTATTAGGTAGCGTGTTCCTTTAATAGAAAATGCATACATACGTAATTTTAAGGACCCTAGTTTCTTAAGCTGCGCTGAAAATGCATAAGAATGGAAGCTTGAGCGAGTTGGTATGCGTTCATCTTTGTTGAAACAGCGCTCACTAGACGACGACGAAGTAAAAGAAGGCACAGGACAGGCGCTGCCTGTCCTGTGCCTTCTTTTATTTCGTCGTCGTCTAGTGAGCGCTGTTTCAACAAAGCTGAAAATGCGACTGCGCTGAAATTTGCCTTCCTCCGTGCCCTTCGCACGAGCTCATTGTTGTGTTTCGGTTTCGGTTCTGTATTGCACTGTACGAATGCCATGGGTTGGTGTTGAAAAACTTTAGTTTTGAGAAGGCCAAGAAGGTGAAAAAAATATTTAAAAAATGAAAAATCAGCGTTGTGGGCGGCCTTCAGGCTGCCGGTTGTGGGCGCCGCTCTGGCGTTCCTGTTTTACCCAGGCGACGTGTAAATAAAAGAGTGTGTGGAGAGTACTCGTTGAGTGCGGACGTTTCTCTGCTTCAGCGCTTCGCGCCAAACCGCGTTTTCGGGCTGGCTGGCGTCCCCGCCGGTCGCGTTGGTCACCGCCGGTCTTCGCCTGCTGCTGCGCCGGGACTACCAGCACGCAACACAGCACTCATGTTTCCCGACGTATTGCCAGATGGCTTCCATATCTCACACAGCGCCTCTTCTATCGTCTTTACACGACATTTGCAGCGAAGCACGCAGATACGCGGCCAATTTTTTGTTCCTGCCTTCGAAAAGTGACCACACCTTACTGCGTCCCACCTCTTCGTGCAACGACCAACTCTTATCATTCGTCCATTGGCACAGTGTACGGTTCGTGTGTGCATAGATGGCATTAGTCATCACATTGTGTTCGCGGTATTTCGTGAGTGCACCCACGAACTCAATTTGGGGTGGCATTTTTTGTCTGCTTCGACCGCTTGCATATCGTGTGATCAGCGCCTCATACATCTGAATGCCACTAAACACGAAGGGCGCATTCGCCTTGTCACCACCTCAGATTATGTTCTTTGGCCATCTATAGAAGTGATTAAAAGCGTTAATGCCAACGACATTGTGGATGGCGACGTCCTCATTCACCCTTGTGGCCGTACTCTGCGTCGATGCATTGTGATTATTCCTGGCTTTATTCGCTTCTCTAACGGGTCTGACTTCCTTACCGCTTTAAATTAAACCCCCGAATCTTTGCTGCTGCCCTGTGGATCAACAGTCACTTGCGCGGTCGACACTCATACCGTTGTGATTGTTGCCCTTCCGAGCCAAGAGCTACCAGAGTCAACCTCGCCGCCACTCAATGCCTCTTCCACACCTTTGTTGGCGACCATAAGCCCTGACCTAACACCCTTACAGAGTGAATAGTGGCTCGACCTAGTGAACCGACACCATTCTTTCTTCGACGTGAATTCACCCGTCCTCTGCATGACCACCGCCACTACTAACAGCATTCAGAGTGACGGCACCCGTATTAATCACCGGCGCTTATATCACGTGTCTCTAGCAGAGCGCAAGATCATCGAGGAAAACGTCTCATACATGCTACGACGAAGCATCATACGTCCTTGTTCGAGTCCCTGGTCATCTTCAGTTGTTCTAGTACAAAAGAAAATGCGAACTGTTAGTTTCTGCGTCAATTACGATGCACTAAACAAAATAACACGCAAAGATGTTCGTCCGCTGCCACGGATCGAAGACGCACTGGTTTGTTTACAAGCCACCGAGTGTTTTTTTAGCCTTGACATGCGATCAGGCTACTGGCAGATACCGGTGCCGGAGTCTGACAAAGAGAAGACCGCCTTTTCCACCCCAGATGGACTGTACGAGTTTAGTGTGCTGCCTTTGGGCTTTGTAATGCGCTCGCTACCTTCGAACGCATGATAGACAGCGTATTGCGTGGTCTGAAATGGAAAACATGTCCATGCTATCTCGACGACATAGCAGTGTTTCCATCCACGTTCTCGCGACATCTGCGACGTCTTGAGGAAGTCCTCGCCTGCCTCGCAGAAGCCGGCCTACAGCTCAATAGGAAAACATGTAGCTTCGCAAGCAAGACAATTAAAAAGACACTAAAGGGCAAAACGATTTTGGATGCGAAGCAGCTTTGCGCTGGGCTGTGTCCGTAGTTCCATTGGCGACCGTCCGCTTTCTACCACCTAGCATAACCATCTAAGCGCGCTTGCGCCAAGGAGAAGTCTTCTTCCTCTTGTTCTTCGACCGCCTTGATAATGATATGTGCAGAGCATTTTAGGGGCCCGGGCTGCCGTATGCTGTCCTAGCTTGGCGTGACGCGGAGAAAACCGTGTGTGCTGACACGCGCTAGCGCGTTCGAGCCTGTGTAACGGGCTGGGTAAGACGCTGTGGCATCTCCGCCTTACACTCTCTCAGCAATCACGTGATGGAGTCGCGGAACGAGATTCTGCGGACGCGCGATGAAGCCGCGTGGCCTGCTTCAACAACAGTTCGGTACTAGTAACAGCAACAGTAACTACAGTGATTTCATGGTGTGCTCCACTTGCAAAGACGCGTTAACATCGGGCAAGGTGACCGTGATGAACGAAACAAGTCGAGTCATGCGCTGCTTCGCATCCCCACATGGTTCCCTTTAGTGGGAGATGGTGTAATTTTTTTTCTCGTATTAGTAAACTGTGCGTCTACGATACCGAAAACACCAGGCTTGCTGCGAGAAGACGCTTAGTAAGCGAGAAATCGCGCAAAAAGAAAATGTGGGTGGCGACGCCACCTTGAAGTACCATTCGCCGTGACGTCATATATTTTTACGGCGCCTACTAGGGCCTACGCAGTTCCTAAACGGTCACATTGAAGTACATTGTTCTCTGAGGGGGCCATGTAGTTAACATAGTAAGTAATGGCTCCAAAACAGAATAAATACACTCTGAAATCTGTAACGGCACGCATGGAGATTTTGGCGCAAAATTTAAAAAGTGAAACTTTGAACTTCATTTTCTCCTGTATTAATAAACCTATGATGGTGAAGTAAACGACATTATAGTTATCAATGTACAATTTATCAATCTATACCGATTCATAAGTTCTCTTTAGTGTCCCTTTAAGGTTCTTGGCCACTTCGTCAGCAAAGAGGGGATTTAGCCGGACCCTGGGAAGCTTACCGTCGTCCTCAACTATCCCCGCCCACTGCTTCAAAAACACTTCCGTAGCTTTCTTGGGTTGGCTTCTTACTTCCGGAGCTTCATACGCGACTTCGCAGAACTTGCATCTCCGCTCCATCAACTCCTCGCAATTAACGCGCCCTTCGTTTGGCCCGAAGACTGCGAGAGTTCTTTCCTGGGGTTAAAGCAAGCCCTTACGTCTGATCCGGTACTGTGCCACTTCGATTCAGACGCACGCACCATCCTTCCCACTGACACTAGGAGTCACGGTTTAGGCGTGATTCTCCTGCATTGTGACAACATCTCCCGCGAACGCGTCGTTGCTTACGCTAGTCGTGCTCTTACCGCTGTAGAGAACTACACCATCACCGAGCAGGAGTGCCTGTTGTGTTCAGGCAGTGCAAAAAGTTCGCCCGTATCTCCACGGCCGCCACTTTACAGTCGTTACCGACCATAACGCACTGTGCTGGCTTTCGCCACTGAAACACTTATCGGGTCACCTTGTTCGCTGAGTGCTTCGCTTGCAGGAGTACGATTTCCATGTCTCTTACAGGTCTGGGAAGAAGCACCAAGACGCTGACGCCCTATCATGTTGCCCTCTGCCCAGCGAAAATAACTCACCATCGCCGCTCTAAAGCGACACCGCCTTTGCAATCGCAGCGCTAAGTTGGCTGTCATCTGGCACCACATCAGTCCTCGTCTCGTACCAACGTGTCAGCACATACTGCCGCTCCATTGTTGGACGCATCAACGGCTCTTATCCAAACGCGCGACTCCGTCTACAACTTACACAATGCAAGCTTCACGGGGGTGCTTTATATCGCTATGTTTACCACGTCGATGTAAACAAATGAGTCCCAGTCATACCATGTTCTCTGCCACGTGAGGTTCTGGAAGTATTTCACAATGATCCAACCGCCGGTCATCTAGGCTATCATAAAACTTACGACGAAATACGAAGCCGCTGCTCCTGGCCTGGCCTCTCCTAAGCCGTTGACACGTATGTCGCCTCCTGTGTCCATTGCCAACGGCGAAAGCGACCCACGACTGCTCCTGCTGGCTTAATGCAACCACTTCCTTGTCCCGCCTTGGCTTTTGAAGTCGTCGGAATAGACTTCTACGGCCCTCTTTCTACAACATCGAATGGGAATCGTTGGATTGTCACGGCCGTTGACGATCTGACACACTACGCGGAAAGAGTCTCTCTACAATCTGCGACTGCCACTGAGGTTGCCGATTTCTTTGTGCGCAACATCTTTTTACCCCATTGAGCCCCACGCATTCTCCTCAGCGATCACGGCAAAGTCTTTCTCTCTTCTATTGTTGACCAAGTTTTGCGTGCCTCCAACAACATTCACAAGACTAACCTCTTGTTACCATCCGCAGACCAACAAATTGACAGAACGCTTTTGTCGGACCCATTCGGACATGATTGCAATGGACATCCACCCCGACCACACAAACTGGGATTCAATCCTGCCCTTCTTGGCATTCGCTTTCCAATACGGCTATGCAACGCAGTGCCAGCTTTTATACATATTTCTTCGTCCATGGCCGCTCCCTGAGTTTTGCTCTGGACGTCTGCTCCTTTCGGCACCTGCACCCTCAACAGCTCCTTTCTCTCAACAATTCTTGTCTCGCCTCGCACACTGCCGTCACCTGGACCGCGTTAATGCCGGCCTGTCTCAGGAAACTCGAAAGTCTCACTACAACTCGTCTCTCCGTGTTGTGACTTTTTCCCCTGCAGACGAAGTTCTTCACTGGACTCCTCTGTGCGTTGCCGGTTTATGCGACAATTTCACCAGTCGTTTTATTGGACCGTACACGGTCGTCGAAAAGACATCCCCTGTTAATTACCGCGTCTCCCCTTTTAGCACTCCATCTGATCACCGGTGCCGTGGGACAGAGATAATGCATGTTTCTCGTTTAAAGCCTTATATCCGACGCATTTCACAATAATCTCTGGCGGTCAGGCGGCCAGGCGGCCGCTTCCACCGCGCGAGGGAATTAGTGTGAGCGCGACAAGTAAAAGACTCTTCATCCTCTTTGCATATCATCATCACTTGTACATCTTCGTCATCTCTACGTATCTTCATCGATGTGATTTCGGCTCGAGAATGACTGAATAAAGATTCATGCAAAAAATGATCATCACGAGATGACGTCACCTTATGACACAATCTTCACGTCACTCAACGACGTCATCACATGATATCGTCGCTTGGTCAAAGGTGGGCCATCACGGAGGCAGTGCAAAACCAAGTGAGGCGCATAAATATCTCGGAGTGAGGCGGGGCAGGATGAATAAACCGACTGACAAGAATAAGATGGCATTGGCCTTCTAGTCACCTTAGGCGAACGCATAAGGGATTACGTGAATCTTTATGCACTTGGTGATGCCATCTTTGCGCGGAATTGACCGTATGATTTGTAGAAATGTATGTTATATAGTTCAACTTCCACAAAGGTCTAATCATAACCATGGGCGTTCGTCGTAGCGTTGGAGTCAGTCTCAGAGTGTTTGAGCGCCTCAGAATGTGTAAGCGGGCTGCTGTTCGCTATGTTTTCGATCTGTTAGGTCGCTGCGGATGCGAATCCGTGGCGCCGACGCCACAGGGGGCCGTCGGGAGTAGTGGCAGGAGAGCTGTGGCGGGTTTCCCTGAATTATTGCCTGGAGAGCTTGCGTCGAGGAAGCGAACCACCGCAGCGAATTCTCAGGACGGTCAGATGGGTGCCACGGTCCAGATCATGTGGCCGCAGCGACAGACGAGCAGAAGTGGTGCCCGAAGAGAGATATTGGGTTACGTCCGTCGGCAGTTACGGTCAACGCGGGCGGTCCTGCCGAAAGAGAGTGTCGCGCGAATTCTTTGTCTCCATGCTGAGAACAAGGAGAGGGGGAAGGTACACTGTTTGTGTGATTGTTTATCGACGGAGCGAGAGTGCGTGGTTCGAAGACGGGACTGAGAGAGTTTGCTGGGCGCGACCCGGACGGATGGTCGTCATGGATAAACGCTGCCTTCAACCAGACACTGGCTCTTCCTTCGCGTTGCCAGCCAGCACTCGGATCGTCGAGGGGCTGTCGGTACCATACCTTACCATAACCATCCCTTACTGATGGAAATGTGCCATCAGGTGCCAACGTCGGCGTATCCACGTTAAAAGGTGCTACAGCTGCCAAACACCGGCAGTAATTGTGCAAACTCTCATATCAATGTACAGTAAGCTACGTATGTGTAGAGTCTGAAGACACGTCTCACTTTCTTGTTATGCCGATTCCTACGACGGAGGGATCAACGACCTTTTTTTTTCATGTTTCCGCACGTGCGTGCTCGCTGCACCCTCAATATTGATGCAAATACTATTCGGAGGTACACGGAAGCGCATCTGAAAACTTGATAATGTACCCTACAGCAGTGCAGACATAATCTGCAATCAGCAAACAATCGCCCATGATAATGCATTGTATAACTCGTAGTACGAGAGTTTGTACAGAAATGCGCATAACGGTCTCAACTCATTGATGGAAACTTTTAGCTTAGCGTCCGCAGCAGCCCCAGGGTGGCTGGCCTTTAGTGGAAATGGCTGCAGCCTACGTCCGCAGAGCTGCTGCAGATGCGCAACTAAAGCTCTAAAGTTTGTGCCTATCAAAGCAGTACACTGACCTTTAACAGGCTCACGCTGTCCATGTCCACAGCTCTATGAACATCGCCCCCTCCAAGCGTCATATCCAGCACAGAGCCTCCGCGTAACAATACGGCGCGACCGCAACCAAAGATGCGCCCGTTTTCTCTAGCGAAAATTGCAACACAGGCAACAGACCCGGAGATACAGGCAAGACAGAAAGGAGGTGCCCTCGCCACCGTCGCGCCGGCGGTGAGTTGCGGCGCCACGGCCCGCAGCGTATACGAATGGCGTCGATAGCTAGCCACGCAATGTATACGCCGTATCCGACAGCGTGTTCAACACGGAAGCCAGTTGAAACGCGCTTCACTATGTAAGAATGGCAGACTGGGCTTGTTGGTTTAACATAATTGAAGTTTTAAGGCGCAAATAAGACACGGACGAAGAATAGGAACACACACACGGAGCGCCATGCGTGTGTGTTCCTATTCTTCGTCCGTGTCTTATTCGCGCCTTAAAACTTCAAATATGCGCTTCACTAGAGTCAATTGGTTCATGTAGAATAGCTGAATCGTTTTTTATTCTACCTTAGGTAACATTCCAATAGTGCCAGAAACACAGGATTTGATTCTTATTCTTCTTCTGCCCCAACTTTCCCATAAAAGCAGGTTTAGTAGCCGTGTTCGTCCCTTAAATGGTCTCACAAGTTTTGTACCAGGGCCGCCATAGCCTTTCCGTATCAAATCCAGATCACCTAAAGTAATATCGGGAACCTTGTTGTTATGGCGCTTGTCAAACACTCGCTTAAGCGCCTCCCTATATCTTTGGTTCTCTGCAGTCTTCTTGGCTTCCTTAAGGTGAAGCTTTCCCTTGATCAGAGTTTCCATTTGAACATCGTCGCCGAAAATAGCTCAGGAAGAACAGGAACACGAGAAGACGACACACAACACAGGCTCTTCCCTTGATACCCAGTGCGTCATGTACAGGCAAATACGCCGGCTCGCTGAAGACGGCATCTAAAGACTGCATCCCGAAGGACTTCTATGGGATCTATTGTGATGCAACACTAGTGCTTGTACGCAACATTTCCACTCTCCTGGGAATCTAGGGTACATACTTATCAATGGGTTCATGTCTTGCATAAACCGTTCTGCGAGCACATTGGCAGACGGATGGCATGGGGCTGTAAACATTAGAGTGATGCTCTTTTCCTGTGCCTACTTGGCAGGTTTCTGGCTCCTGAACGCAGACCCGTCGTCAGACACTACTCATTTCAGTCATTTAATTGAACACGTCTCTATTCAACAGCGCTATGAAAGTTTGTGCAATCTCCATTCATGTCGTGGCAGCTACGATCTTTAAGCATTCGTCATGCACACTAAGAAAGACTGTTTTCCTCACACTTTCGCCTTTTCTTTAGCTCGGCGAAGACAACAAGGACTTTGTCAAATGGAGCATTTGCAGGAAGTGGAAATGCCATAGTGTCCGTTTCCTGCTTTTATTTGGCCTTGTTGAGTTGACACCCATGGCAGGAGCTGATAGAATCACCAACAACCTTCTTCATTCCTGGCAATGTAAATTTTCTTCTTAATTTGTAGTAGGTTCACCAAAACCCGTCGTGTCATCCTGAATGTTGGCTGTCGTGGTGCAGCTTAAGAACCTTTCGTACAAACGTAACTAGAACACGAAAAGTTCCTCCTATGGCTATCGATTTCTCTGTACATTCCCAGATTTTGAGAAAGTTAAAGTGGATGCTTGGGCGTGTTGGTACAACAAAGCGGAAAGAAAACAGCGCAAAAAAGAACGACGCACAAGAAAAATGAAGACACAAAGAACAGCGCTGGATTACAACAAATGTTTATTCGTCAACAATACGCAATATATACATGCGCACTACAAAGCTAAAAGAAAGGAGGTACATAGAAATGATAAAGAAAGATAAACTATGAGCATCATCACAGCAAACCACGCACATTGCGCGTACAACCATCTGTGTAATAATAAGTTTCTTCCTTTTGCTCGTGCTGTTTCTTTTTTCGCTTGAGCAAATTCACACTTTCGCCATTCCCGCAGCCACTGATTACTGGATACCGAGAAAGCGCATAGCATCTGCTCATTCCTGTCCGCTTCTGTATGCGACATCAAAGTCAAAATGCTCAATTGATCTGCTCAGCGGGCAATTCTCCGTTTTCATCGAGAAATGTTCAGCAAATGGTTAAGCGCCTGATGATCAGTGAATAGTCTGTATTTTGTACCTTCGATGTAAGAGCGAAAATACCTCATTGCTAGCACAACAGCCAATGCCTCCTTTGCTGGACTGTACTTCAGTTGTGCCTTCGTAAATGTCTATGAAAAGTCGCCAATAACGTGTGCTCCTATTTATATGCTAGTTGCACGTTTCCGCTGATACACAACAGCACCTGCGCCGAAGGTGGAAGCATATGCTGCGAGGTAAATGGAAGAGTGAAATACGGCAGCGTTAGCACGAGGTCTGATGATATGCCTGATACTAAGTCGATGTAGGCCTTTTCACATTCATCAGTTCAAATGAAATCTGTGTTCTGTTGAAGCAAGATATTTATGCGTTTTGCTCCTGCCGCAAAGCCCATTATGAAGTTTCAAAATTGTCCGGCAGGCCCAAGGAAAACCCTGAGTGCGTGTACATTATCTGGCTTCTTCATCTGTCGTACACTTTCCACAAACTATTCCTTAGTACACTTGTTGAATCCGCCCAGGATGCGTCCAAGAAGTGTAATTTTTGTGTTGATGAACTAAGTCTTTAATATTTACTAGTGCCATCAAAACAGAAGTCCAATGTCACAGCGTGTGAACCGTCATCTTTAGAACAGACTAGGATATCAGCAACATTGAAGTTACAAAATACTCCCAGACAGGGTTTCAAACGCCACTCATCACGTTTTTGAAACCAGGCAGCACCGTTCTTCTATCCGAAAGGTAAGCGATTGTGCTCATATACGTCAAAGAAAGTGTACAAAGGCCGTGTTCATTTTAATTCATCTTTGAGCGGTACCTGCCAAAATCCTTTGCATTGGTCCATTCGGGAATAGACTTTGCAACCTGGTGTTTTTTCAGTTATTCCGTCGATCCGTGGCATTGGCAAATGAAGTAGGTCGATTTGGTGGCTAAGGATTCGGTAGTTCAGTACATAGCCTCAGAGATCCATCTTTTTTTAGGACCCAGCGTATTCGGTGAGGTGAACATGGACACCGATGGCCGTATTCTGCTAACATCCAACATAATTTGAATCTCGACTTTCATCCAAAGTTTTTTTTCTAACGGGACACGTTGTAAGGCTTCATTCCAACCGGTATGACATCTTTGAGCTTGAAAGGAACCGAAAATTTTGTCCTTGCTGGTGTATTGTTGCCTAAGGAGATAAGTTGGGGGAATTTGTGATGGACGCCGTCTTCACATAAAACAAGGCGATCCGCGATGCTCAAGGAAGCGCACGTCTCTTTAGCCACAGTCACTTCATCATTACAGTAAATGTTTAACTTTGGTGTCTTCATATCAGGTCTAGAAAGTAAAACGTAGTGGTCACTCGCTTTAACCACGAGAGCATGGACGTTAGCATTCTGGCCTAGACAAGAGACGCTTGCTTTCACCCATTCATCACAAATTTGTCTCATCCCATCAAAACTTTTAATTGTACAGGCCTCCCTGGAATAATTTTTTACACCTAGGGGTGCCACATTTATCAGAGACGCGGATGCACTACTATCCACTAGTAGGTCAACATCTTCACCATTAGACTTTAGTTTGATGTAAAGAAGGTTAAGAGCCGTTAGAAAAGCAGTATCAAATTTTGGCGTCAGGTGTAACTGGGTATCCTCTTCTGCTGTCATTTTTTTGTTTCCGCTGCTCCTGGATGCGAAAAGCGATATGACGTGGGTCGTCATTAATGACCTCGGAAATCATACTGACCGCTCGGTTTCGACCATGCCAGTTGTCAAGGTCGCGTGACCTCGGCAGTACTTTCTAGAGATGATAATTTGCCTGGCGCAGGTTATGTGTATTCGAATCAATTGAGAGATTTCTAAAAGAACCTAGAAGTTCCTCTTCAGGTTTGAGCGATTTCACTTGCGCCTGTCTCTGGAGCTTCTTAGGAAGGCAATGAATGATGAGTGGAACAACCGCACAGTCCGGAAGTTCCATGCTTGCCATTTGAAGGACCCACCTGTCCTCATTAAAAAAGATTTAGGAGTTTTCCTGGTCGATACTTGTAAAAAATGGCTTGGTCCCACCATTCGACTGGTTGTTCGTCGAAAGCTGCCAGGAAGCTGCTTTTCGCCTAGTCGGATGTGTCCGTCTCGTGTCTAGCATAGTGGAGCTCGTACCACTTCTCAACAGTCCAATATGAAACGACCGCATGTTGCTGATGCGCTCAGTGCACTCTTGCCACGAGTTGTCCTCACATGCTTGCTCGTGAAACTTGATCCAAGTCTCCGGACTTGAGCTTTCACCGACGAACGAATCCGGCCTTACAGTCTCCTTGTTGGGTCCTTGCTCTGCTTGGATGGCCGCAAGAAGATTCTCCGCGTATTGCTGCAGTCGCTGTCAGTACTGCTGCTGATGCTGGAACATTTCCAAGAGGCATGAGTCAACTGAACAGTCATCTCTGCTTGGCGAAACCCTTGACGACGTTTTCAGAAGTGGCAGCATGATATATTCTTGAAATTCGGAGTACCCCAGCGTCAGCTTGACTGATATTTGTTGGTCTAGCTCCTCCAGCGTCTTCCGGGCTTTTCTAGCGACGAATTCGCGCAATTCGGAAATCGTGATGCTTTCAGGCAGCTCATACTTGATGTCATACTTGGTGTCCACCTCGGACGTGGAAAATACAGCTTGACACTTGAACTTCAGAATATCATCAGAATTATCCACATAGTTGCGGTATCGCTCCTGTCATAGACTGCGCTAGTGTAACATTGCAATACTGATAGCAGCAGAAGATTTTATTATTATTCTTATTCTGCCCCATGATTTCCGTAAAAGCAGTTTTTGTTGCCTTTTGGTCACTTCACCCTTTGAAAGGGGTCTAAAGGATAACCGGAGTAAGGCTGCAGCAACTCTCTTTTGACTATTTTTTTTTCTTTGAGAGCAAAGAGCCTGCATGACCCGATACCGGCACACCGCTAGACACAGATGTATCGGGTTCTAAAATGCTTTGTAATTAATGATTAGAAAGATTAGCTGTGTCTGTAGTATCCGTAATCATTATATTGTCATGTGTATTTTTGCAACCTCTTCATTGTCATCTTTGAAACGACGGCGGAATTTTCGACTACCACCTTTAAAGAGACCAACAAGAGTTTCTGAAAAACAACGTTCTCGTGGTACTCTAATCTTCCCTAGTAAAGTATGCCTACGTGCTAAGAGCTCAGAAGACGAAGCTTTCTCTTCTTTACAAAGCCTCTAACTCTTTTTCGTTTTGTCTGGATAATTTTCTTAGTAACCAAGTGGTTCAATGCACACTTATGTGTTCGTATAACACCAGCATAATCATTCGCACAAACATCGACAACATTGCGAAACGTACTTCAGGAGGCATGCATACTTGTGATTCGACGATCAGGATTAGTATCGATATAGTGAAATATGGTAGTATTTATGTGCCTCAGAAAATGTTTAAAGAAAAAGAATGTTTTAGGCCGACCATGTCTAATACCACGTAAGTTCCAAGAAAGTCATACTAAATCACGATCCAAAATTACTGTCTGTACCGAAATATGCGCGCCATGAAATATCTCGCTGTTAAGCACTAGGTCCAGCATCGCATTACCTCGCGTGCGTTCAATAATAGTCTGCTGTCTCTGTCTATTTAGACACACAAAACATCAACTCTTAAGTACAAATTGCGCCAGAACAAGGATACTTCACACGTTCCCAATTGATTGAAGGGAGATTACAATCTTCAATTAAATAATGTTCGTACCTCGCAAGACTGCACGTAATCTTGCTGTTTATCCATGAACGACTGGTCGGCATCAGTTTATCGATATACGGCGTGCAATAAAAAATTAATTTCGCCGGCAGAGACGTTAAGCAGCAGGCGTTCGTGCTATGTGATTTCATGGCGAACGGATCCCAACGGATTGTTTCGTGAAAACAGCCACGCCGTTTGTGTGGAGCCTTCTGAATTCAACATTGCTAGTTTGTGCAAGAAATCTGGGAGTTTCATCCTAGTTAAGCGTAATTAAGGGAATTTATGTGCATCGATATGGCAGGAAGAAAGACACGCACCTCGCTTTACATTGCGAATATTATTGCGCTCACAAACTTAATTGCGTGAGGATCAATGCAGAAATACATAAAAAAATGTACCTTTTGCCGAAAGGAATCACCCTGAATGTAAAATATCATACAAGGTAAAACATCAGGCAATTTGGCTTACTGCCGCCCGTTCCATTATGTTTTCATTGTTTCTTTAACGTGAAATTTTGCTTGCAATGCGTTTAATCTGCTTGAAATTACTGGCTCATTGTCAGAAAAGTTGTTCTTGTAAGATTTGGAATGTTGCTTTCAAATGGCAAATCAGTCATGCGGAATCCCTCCACGTGGAGGAAAGGTTACTGAAGAGCAATTTTTTTCATCCGCTCTTTGTGACACAAAGCTATGAAAAAAATTCGTATGGGTTTATGTGTTTATTTCAGGAAATTATTGCGTGTCTCCCTGTAGGTGTGTGTTGGAAAAAGGGGGGATGCCAGGTTAACTTATATAAACAATTTGTTTGCTTTTATTTTTAACATTCAGCACAGCCGGTTAGGCGCTGCAGTTGAGCTGCTTCCCGCAAATAACATTGAACCGCCGTCTCTTGCACCACTGATTGTTGTTGTTACATTGGATGTCGTGAACACTGTGCCGACCATTTGTCACTGCTTGTAGGCTGTGCCAGCTCCAGTGTCCAATCCGACGAAGACATTCCGAACGATATCCCTGGAGTCACTTGAGACTGCCCTGCCATTGGTACGTTTTTCTTTCCGCCGCCTAACTTTGGTTTTTAGGGGATTGCATAAATTATCACGTTCTTGTCACGGTGATTAGTATTGTGACCTGCATCCTATATTAGAGATTGAACTTTTTCTCGTAAGAGATTGTACTGTGCAAAACAAAGAATGCACACAGTACGCAGTCATAATTCGTGGGAAAGTGGTGTGAAATGGACAATGCCTACTTAAAAACGCATTTCGGCCAAAGAACTGCGTTGCAGAAGAAAGTTCTCTCTGAACTCCGCCGTAGTTGTCTAAACGGTGGTAAGCACAGGGTTAGTAGCTCAAATAGTGAAACCCGCTGATACGTTTTTCACGGAATCGTAAAGAAAAAAAAAATGCAGGAGCCGAATCGCAATAGCCCAGGAAAGGAAAAAAAAAAAGATATTAGAGTAGTTGCGAGAAACGCACAATTTTATTAGAAAACTTTCGTTTGAAGAAACTGTGCTGCGTCGCCTGGCGTATTTTCTCGCATCCGATCATTGCGAGGCGTCTCTCAAGCACTGGCAGTGCCATGTCGCTTTCCGCGTTGTTAATGTAAGAGCGAAAATACCTCATTACTAGCACAACAGTCAATGCCTCCTTCTTTGCTGGGCTATAATTCAGCTGTGCCTTCGTAAATGTCTATGAAAAGTCGCCAATAACGTGTGCTCCTATTTTCTGCTACTTGCAACGAAGCTACCTAACTTTAATATATTTTGTGCAATTCATAACGAAAGTTGGCCAAAACAGCAGAGCGGATGAGCGCTCCACTCCACCTCTCCGTCATTATTGATTTCCTGTGCTTCGAAAAGATTTTTTGGCGGCAAAACAAATTGCGGATCTCTTCTTTCCACTCATCAGGCAATTATAAATAAAATTTTGAAATAAAGAGGTCGACCAGCCATCGTTTGATTTACGTGGAATCACCCAGGAGAGGGCGTCTTCCTAACGTCCCGAGTATTACGAGAAAAGTCTTCACTGATGGAGAAACCTGAGCCCTTGAGCTTCGAACAGTGTCTGAGGATTGAAAATTTGTCTCGATGATCGAGTAGTTTTAGAATAATGGGTCTGGGGAAACAATGGAAACATCAGACGACAATTTAAAACAAAAACTTTTTTCATATTTTGTTAAACTTTGTCCACTTATTCTCCTTCACATTAGCTTTCACAATCATTAAAACATATTGCATAACTTCGTTGCATGAATAGTTACGGCCCCTCCAATGAGACCCTTAGGCAAGGCTCAGCGCACCATGCTGGTCTGAAAATCCGATGCTTGCATGCTTAAGAAATAAACTTCTTAATATAATTTTTATATTAAGTGGACAAAGTTTAAGAAATATAAAAATGGGGATTTTTTTAATTGTCGTCAGAAGTTTCCATTGTTTGGTGTTTTCTTGAATTTAGCCCGGTTGTATCTCTTTACTGAAGAGATATATAAATGTAAGCTTCGGCAGCTTATTAGATAAATATGCGAAGAACGTAACGCGGAATTTTCGTCGCTCTGCTACAAGGCTTCTTTGTGATAAAGACCTTCAAAATAAAGAAAATAACGTTTTCTGGGCCAAATTTGAGGTTTTTTATGAAATCATCTACACTAATAATATATTAATATCTGGGGTTTAACGTCCCAAAACCACGATATGATTGAGAGACGCCGTAGTGGAGGGCTCCGGAAATTTCGACCACCTGGGGTTCTTTAACGTGCACCTAAATCTAAGTACACGGGCCTCAAACATTTTCGCCTCCATCGAAAATGCAGCCGCCGCGGCCGGGATTCGATCCCGCGACCTTCGGGTCAGCAGTCGAGCGCCATAACCACTAGACCACCGTGGCGGGGCAAAATCATCTACACTACACATAAAAAGTAAAAATGCCTGAGCAGAATCAAAATCATGCATATATTTAGTTAAAGAAATTTCAGCTACATGACGTTAATATAATTTGTGCAGTTCATAACGAAAGTTGGCCATGAGCGGATGAGCGCTCCACTCCACCTCTCCGTCATTATTGATTTCCTGTGCTTCGAAAAAAATTTTGGCGGCAAAACAAATTGTGGATCTCTTCTTTCCACTCATCAGGCAATAATACATAAAATTTTGATATAAATTTAAGAGGTCGACGAGCCATCATTTCTTCGATTTACGTGGAATCACCCAGGAGAGGGTGTGACACTTTTCTTCAAGAAGGAATTACGCTACTCTGTCTTACCGAGCAACCCTGGCATTAAAGCGGTGTGGTGCAAATTGCAGCTGCGAAAGGGCTTTGTATTCGTTGAAGTTATTTACAGACCACCTAAAATGGGGCAAGTTATCTGGAACTTCTTCTGGATTATATGCACGATGACGTGACGGCTCGTATGATCATCATGGCTGGGGATCTCAATCTGCCTCAAACAGCATGCTCATCCAAAAAAAGTCCGAAGTGCTGGAAATGACGTCATATTAGATATG
Organism: Rhipicephalus sanguineus; assembly: GCF_013339695.2. Classification (NCBI taxonomy): domain Eukaryota; kingdom Metazoa; phylum Arthropoda; class Arachnida; order Ixodida; family Ixodidae; genus Rhipicephalus; species Rhipicephalus sanguineus. The sequence goes on from NC_051179.1 coordinate 182,019,606, forward strand.
ATGTTCAATTTTAACCTCGCACAACTGGTGCGCGTCCCCACATGTGTGCAGGGCGGATCCAGCTCTATTCCAGATACTGTGCTCGTTAGTGACCTAACGAGCACAACATCTGCTACCTAAGTTCAATATATTTTGTGCAATTCATAACGAAAGTTGGCCAAGACAGCAGAGCGGATGAGCGCTCCACTCGACCTCTCCTTCATTACTGATTTCCTGCGCTTGGAAAAAGTTTTGGCGGCAAGAACAAATTGCGGATCTCTTCTTTCCACTCATCAGGCAATAATATATAAAATCTTGAAATAAATTTAAGAGGTCGACCAGCCATCATATGTTCGATTTTACGTGAATCACCCTCCTCTAGTTTCTCCATCTTTGCGCACAATCACATAACCTGGCGGCGTGACCTCATGGTCGAAGATGTCCGGGTGCAGTCATGTTTCCGTGACAGCAACTATGTCAGGTTTAATTTCTAGAGGGAGAGCGTCGAATTATTAGATACTTTATTTACAAGACTACACGCGTTCATATTCAATGGGGTTACTTCTGTAGACTTCGAGCGACTTTTTTCTACCGCAACTTCGTTTTTTTTGCATGCAATTATGTCTTCGCGTTGGCTATCCCAAGCAAAACGCTGACCGTTGATTCGCACTTTATCGTGCACCAGTGACACCCTTTCTTGCCTGTCCCGGTGTTTTTTCGTTCGATCTCACAGTTTCTTCCTAACGTCCCGAGTATTGCGAGAAAAGTCTTCACTGATGGAGAAACCTGAGCCCTTCAGCTTCGAACAATGTCTGAGGATTGAAATTTTGTCTCGATGATCGAGTAGCTTTAGAATAATGGGTCTGGGTCTAGAAGTATCAGTTGGCTTCTTTTTCCTAGAGCGTGGATTATTTGGATTCCCTTGGGTTTTATCTATAGCACACCATCTAAGATCGTCTTTCCGACCAACTCGACAAGCATGTCTGGTGATTCATTTTGTTGTTCTTCAGCACCGCAAATGACAAGGTTGGACCGACGGCTCCGGTTTTCTAGATCATCCCCTTTCTTTTGCATAGCCATGAGGTTTTTTAAAGTTAGATATTCGTTTATTGCACTCCGTGATCTGTTTTTCAATGCCAGTTATCTATTCAAGTTTTTTTGTTAGTGGCGTTAAGTCTGGTGTTTGTTACAGATTTTTCTTTCTTAATATATTGAATGTTTCTTGCAGTTTGCTTTAGCTGTTTGGCTATGGCATTTAGTGTAGGGCCTGGGTTCAACTCAACATCTCCGCTCAACAGTAGCAACAAGCGCAAGGAAACAATCAGTTTACAAGAGGCTTCACGAATAGACCGTGGGCCCGGCAGCAGCATTAAGCAGACATCATTACTGCGAAATGACGTCAGAGCACGGCGGTAGTGTGGTAGTGTATGCAGGAGCACAGACGTAGGTTAGACTATTACTGGGCAAAGCACGCCTTGCCATTCTCTCCTCAATTGACGCCGCTTTGAACAGTGCATATCGAGTAGAAGTGTCTTTTATGTGCTTGTTGAGACCATCTTTAAGCGGGATTCAGCGTATGCTGCATCCCGGTATATGCTTCAGCTACCACCAGCGTTAAGTCATGATGATAGGCGTTAGTCGTCGGAATGGAGATGGGCCACTAGGCGTCAACGTGGGTGCATACGCGTCAAACGGTGGTATAGCTAGCTAACAAACACCAATAGACATTGTACAAACTCTCATATATCAATGCACAATAAACAATCAACCACTTTTGTGAAGACACGTTTCACTTGTGTGTTATATCGATCCCTAGGATGGAGGGATCAGGCATGTTTTTTTAGCACGCAAGTACGTCATAGACGCCATATTTAAATGAAAAATACAGACCTCAGAGATCGTGTTTCTGGTGGCGTGACTTCAATATGCATCATAGACGTCGTCCTCGCCATTTTTGACGGTCAGTTCGATCGTCAAGCCATCAAACTTATCACGCGAAGCAACTAGAGAAGTCATCATGGCCGCCTGGGCCATCTCGGAGGGCCAGTTCACAAAGTGCGATGCAAAAATGGTCCCACAGTTGTGACGTAACAGCGGGGTTCCCAATGCATTTGATCCTATTGGAGCTACAACAGGGCCTGTCGAAAATGACGTAATAGCCAGGAAAACGCAGCACCCGGGAACGTTACAGCCGGGTTCTACTGTAACGGCCTTCTTTCAAGATTATGATGTTGTGCTTTGTGGCTGTGTTTGCTTCGTTACTTAACACGAGGGGACTTATAAGTGGAGATGATCACGCGGGGGATCTCGCACATACTCTGTGCGCATGGTAGCTGTTACCGCCGTAGTCGCCACTCGCGCTGCCATTCAGCTTTCTTAGTGACTCCCGCTACGGCGACATCGTAGCACTAAGTGAACACACCTGCTTTGCACCACAGTGCTCCGTAGACTGAGCGACCCGCGCCATCACTTGAGCAAGCTTGCTTTAGCGGGCACGCCACCGTTGTGTTTTCAAATTGGTCATATACAGGGTGTTCAAAATTATGCTTTATGGTTTTCTTGAAATTCTGCACTGGGACGTGCGTGAAAACCACCTTGGCAGGTAAGATTTCATCCAGGGGAACACAAAGTGAGACAATAATTATCGCTGTCAGCAGCCGAATTGACTAAGATTGAATGATGAACTTGTAAATGAGTGCAGCAAGCGGGCATGTTCATATTGAAAAGTTGGAAAGAGTCGCGTTTCTACACAGTTCCACTTGGAAAAATTCTTCTAGCATGTCTGTGCCCCGAGATGTCCAGCTGCAAAGTTTATTTTCGGTTTGCATAATTACGCGCAAAGCTCCTCCCTGATGTGCTGCGGCAGTTCCGAGCGGCGTTACTTGTGGCGACGACTCGAAGGTACAGCCAAAGATGAGAACGGTTGTCCTTTTGCTACCGGGTGAAGATAGCAAGGAACGACTGCTCGTCACATCGCGGACGAACTTTGCGCCAGTGCTCACTGGCTTGCATGCGTAATCATGCAAACCGCAATTACACTTTGCAGCGGGATATCTCGAGGCGCAGACATACAAGAAGAATTCTCCCAAGTGTAACTGCGTAGAAACGCGACTGCCCCCAAGTTTTCATAACAAACATGCCCCGTTGTTGCACTTATTAAAAAGTTCATTATTCAACCATAGTTAAATGGGCGGCTGGTAGCGATAATTATTGCCTCACTTTGTGTCCCCCTGGTTACATGACTTATCTGCAAATGTGGCTTTCGCGTTTTTCTCAATGCTGAACTTTAACAAACATATAAAGTTTTATTTTCAACACCCGGTATATCAGCGTTCGCAAGCGTGGTCGCTTAGCCCAGTGGGTACGACACTCGTCTTCAGAGCATGAACACTTATCTTGAAAATTCACCACTTCCAACCTTTTTCCATAGCTGGCTTTAGATTACGAACGTATGGCGTTAAGGACAGAATATTGCTCCGATTTTGTCATGGAAGTAAAATAAATTGCTTTTGCTTTCCAATCGCGAATACGATTTACAAGCGCATTCATGATGTTAAAATAGTTCGTGAGATTACCAGGCTCAGGATCCTCACTGATGCTGAAACTATCGCTCTAGTCTGCAAATGACTTTGTATGCGAGTTATGTATTCGCGCCACATGTAAGCGTAAGACAATTCAGAACTCTCAATAGCCACCACAGCAGCCGCCTTCAACAGGAAACGTATGACAGCCGGTAATCGAAAACTGTGTCATTCTAACGCATGACTGGAAGAAGGATTTTTTCCAGACGCTCGTTTGCATGTTCGGAACAACTAAACGAATCGAACAAACAACTAGGCTTGGAGTAGCACCAATGCACTGTTCCTGAGCAGATTGCGAATATTTTCTCTAAGGAGTGCGTTCAGCGCTCCCATACACGATGCGTCGTGAATAGCTCCTAGGCGTGCAGTATCTGTATCACAGTCATTAAAGCGGGCAATAACGTTATGTTTCCTGATGGGAAGAAAATCACTACAGTCTTTATACGGTAAACTAGACTTGCTGCGCACCCAGCAGGAAAAAGAGGAGGGAGACAGGAAAGAGCGCAGTTACGCGGGCCGGCTTTTCCATTCCTCGTACTAGTGTAGCGCCGCTCAGTTTGAGCATGAAGGAAAGAGGCAACAGCGGAGAAGGAAACACAGGGAACAGGATGAGCTTCCATATTGCTAGCGAACATGCACAAAAGACGACATAGAAAGAGACAGGACAACCGCTTTCTATGTCGTCCTTTGTGCGTGTTCTCTAGCAATATGGAAGCATATAATCAATGCCAACTAGCCCAGCCTAATGCATTAACAGGATGTGCGCTAAACTTCCAACGTTTGTTTATTGCACGACCCTACAGCACATTATATGGCTCACCTCACAGCCCACGTGACGCCGCGACCTGACCAAAAAAAACAACTAAACATGTGGCGCAGCACAGGTGACGAGAAACCGCCGTTTACGCATAAAGCCACATTAACAATTCTACATTCGCACTTCACTGCACACGCTCAAGAAGATCGATCTCTTTTTCAGATAAGGCTATAGATGGCGTACTCACCCACAGCTTCACACATTTTGCAATAGCATTCGCCTCAGTGATCTCACGTGTCAACTGATTACGATTGCGGCCCAAAATAACACAACGGTCAAACAATGGAGTGCATGCACACTTACAATGCATAGCCAGGAAACTGCCTGAGGAAACCTTGTTTTTTTCATTGAACAATGCTCGCGCAGGCGGTCATTGATACACCTACCCGTCTGTCCTATGTAAACCGCATCACACGACAGAGGAAACATATACACGACAGCTGGGAACATTCAGCAAACTTAGTCACATGCCTCTTTCCACAGGCGGGTTGCGACTCCTTTTTAGAATTCGTGAGCTTGCATAGTCGACTAAGTTTCTCAGGCGCACAGAACACTACGCGCACATTTTCTCTCGGGGCTTTCTTCAAATGGTGTGATACTTTGGGCACATACGGTATGACGCTGGTTTTTCCAGCATCGGGCACACCATACTACTGCGGTCGTCCTCGCTTACGTGAACCATGCAACAAGAACTCAGCCACTGACACCTGCAGCAACACTGGATAGCCTGCCATGGATAATCTCTTGCTTTGTCCTGCGAAACTAGCGGCCATAGTGTGATGGCATGACTTCATCAAGGCATTCCTAAGGCATAGCCTGGCAACCACTCGTTTAATTAGCTTTGAATGCGCTGAATTGTACTACAGGGTAGGCTTTTCTGACCGCGGTTCATAGCACCAGCAAGTATGTCCTACTGAGCAAAACAGACGAAGGTCAAGAAACCGGATAGTACCTTCTTGCGGTATTTCATACGTAACGTCAAGGGGAAGCAGACACTCCTTAATGGTTGGGAAACGTTCTGCAACCTGACGTTCAACGTCACTTGAAGCACCCTCAATAAAAGGACAAGAAATCGTCAACATAACGAAAAGCTTTGGGGGCTGTCGTCTGAGTGAGTTTATCGGACAGAATGACATCGCGTCGGGATAAAAAAAGATCGCTGAGTATGGGTGCAATGCACGATCCTATACACACCCCCGTTTTTTGTAGATAAACGCCATCATCCCTTTTAATGAATGTTGTCACGAGATAAAAGTTTAAAAGCTCCAAGAAATGGCTGCTAGATATAAATGCATCATTCTGGAACCTGATGGCACCATATTCATCAATAGACTGTTCCAATACTTCTAGCAGGTTTTTGTGAGGAATGCAGTAAAAAAGATCCTTGATGTCAATGGGAAAAGCTTGGTAACCTTTGTCAGCGTTAGTTCCTAAAAAAATGATTATTTCGTCCGAGTTCCTTATCATGAAGGGTCGTTAGTTGGCAAACACTTAAGCTTGGCTTGTAAAAAACATTGCTACTGGCTTCTGCCAGGAGTCGTATTCTGACACAATTACCCTTAGGGGAACGCCAACCTTGTGGGATTTTGCACTACATTGAACAAACAGGTGGCTCCTTTTGCTGTTTGCTAAGGACTTCTGTAGTTTCTCAAGTTTGAACTTCTTGCAGAGCATAATAGCTGAGGACTTTACTTTGCTCAGTGACACATCGCCCCGCCACGGTGGTCTAGTGGTTATGGCACTCGGCTGCTGACCCGAAGGTCGCGGGATCGAATCCCGGCCGCGGCGGCTGCATTTTCGATGGAGGCGAAAATGTTCGAGGCCCGTGTACTTAGGTTTAGGTGCACGTTAAAGAACCCCAGGTGGTCAAAATTTCCGGAGCCCTCCACTACGGCGTCTCTCATAATCATATCGTGGTTTTGGGACGTTAAACCCCAGATATTATTATTATTATTGCTCAGTGACACATCAAAACGGTCAGGAGATTTTCTGCCCCTATCTCCCGATCATCTTACATTGGTGGTATTGCTTATGGTACAATTACTGACAAGTCCTTTAGAAGTGCGCTGTGCTTTTCGAACCGTACGTTTAACTAGGCTAGTACGTGGTCCATGAACGGAATGAACAGGGTTCTGCGAAAATATTGTTCCGCGCTTTCGAATGCATTGCTCCCAATGTTTTGCTTCCGGACACCGGCTCGACGGCTGGTGATCTCCACATTCAGTTTTTCTGCCAATGCCTGCACTTGTGCAAATATTTTTCAGAAAGAAGCATTCGCGTTCTTGCGGTCATTTGCAGTTGTCTGCTGTACTGCTTCTATGTCGTCAAGGGCAGCGCTCATGTCGATACTCCTCGTCTGCAGCTTCTTTGACAATGGAAAAGTCAGTGCTAACACGCGCTCCGCCACATGCAGGCTTACAAGGAACGCCGATGACAAGAGTGCCAACATTCGACTGTTTGACTGCACTGGACTTTCTCCATTTCCGTTAAACTTAATCTCCTCTAGTGCTGCGATCAACGGCTCATAGAGGCTCACAAATAAAGGCACTGCTTCTCGACCCAGTGCGTTTCGCAAAAGGCGCTGCCTTGTAGGCTCAGGACAGCTCAAGCTTATCATTTTTCGCAAAACGTGTGAGCGGCTAGAAAACTGACGTCGCCTTTAGAGTCCCAAAACAGTTTCGGATGTCTGTGATGGAGCATGCCGCACACAAAACTAGATTAAGGGAGTGACTGCCGCAGTGATTGTAGAGTGCGGCTGGATATTTCTCACGAATAGCAGCTTGAACACCATTCGTTTTGGCGGCCATCGAGCTTGCACTATCGTAGGCCTGACCACGGAGATGCTGCATGTTAATTCCCATGTGTATAAGGAACCTTATGATGGTGTCGGCGAGGGCTCGGCCACTTTGGTCGTGAATTGGCACAAAGCCTAAGAACATTTCTTCTATTTCTTTCGCATCCTTATTAAGGCACCTTGCACAAAGAGTGAGCTGATCTATACCAGCAATATCCGTCGTTTCATCAGCAAGTACACAGAAGCAGCCTGCAGCGTTTACTTTTGCGACTAGGCTTTCCTTGATGATTGCAGCAGAGAGTTCCATAATCTGGTTTTGTACATCTGGACCTAAATACGAGACATTATTTCGGAAACTTTCCCAATGCTTTTTTAGATCTGTGTCGCCACAATCCGCTAGCATGCGAAGCAGCAGATTTTGATTGCTCGCATATCAGGCTACTTGCGCACAAAGATTCTGCCCTCTGAAGTCCAGACCAACTGATAATCTTTTTCTCTTGCTTTTCGCTTCGCCATCCAGAGTAGTTAGTTGTTTGCTGCAGTCAAGTTGTCAAAGAATTTCACTCCCGGAAGCCTGTTCATTAGTTGCTGTCGTTTCGCGAACCATTTCGCCCTTACTGCTCTCGATGCAAATCTGAGAATAGCGACTGGACGCTTGCCCTCTTTGGTCGGGATGCGGTGCAGCCCTCCAATGTCATCCACAGATAGTTCAGGGATCTTAAGACAGCGCGCTTTTTAACACGAAAGTGTTTTATGCCGGGGTCCACCACGGCTCCACTGACGCATTTCCGTCACGGATATGACGTTGTAAAATATAAAGACTAGCATATGGCAAAGAAAAAGACTGGAAGAAAAAGTTCCGTCACCTGCAATCGAACTCGCGACCTCTCGATCCCCAGCGCGCAGCGCAAAACGACTCCGCCACAAACGGCACGTGCTTCGTCATCCTAACGACGTGCTATTTATATACACCATTTGCCAGATTCGGTACTCAGAGATCAGAGTACATCAGCGTGTTTTCGTTATCACTAGCGAGATGGCGCGAAGGGCTCGAAGAGCGCGCTTTAAATGTCGTCGCCCCCCCGTTGAGATGAGCGTGTGTCTCTACAGGGCGTAGTCGCTCCTGCGCGCGCGCTTATCTTGTACGTCTTGCGCTCTCACCGAAGGTTTGCGTTCAAGTTACAGAGAGCACGAAGGTCATTTCGCTCACCGGAGCGGCCGCTTTTGCGAAAGGAGCGCGCTGCTCACAAATAAATAAGTTACAACTTTGACAGTTCGGGCTCATCCTGTATATACTTGTACGTTCGTTTCGTGCGTCCTCCTTTGTATTTGACCAGCGCGCTTTAACTGTCGAGCTGTGACAGTTAGTTCGCGCTCATCCTGTGTATGTTCGTTCCGTGCGTCCTTTTGCTTGAGCAACGCGTTGGAAGTTTCGATCTGCTTTCCGTTCTTCGCGTGACATTACAACTTGTTGCGATAACATTGATTCCTTCGCCCTCGGGGCGAAACAATGCACAGCAAACGCTAAACTACGTCTGTGAAGACACGTTTTACTTTCATGTTATACCGATTCCTATGATAGAGGGATCAACCGTGTTTTTTATTAACTTCTTCAAAGAGGCTTTCATTCTCGCGAAAAGTAATGCCATGAATTTCGATATTCTGTCGTCTACTGTACTGCTACAACTCGCTCACTTGTCGTTTCAACACCGTAATTTGCGTAACTTCCGGCGACTTCTCTACTGCTTCGACTCGGCGACGCAAATCATAAATGTCCTTGTCTTGCCGAATGAGAGTATCTTTTAGTTCATCATAGGTATCAGACAAGTGCTGAACAGATGTTTCCATGTGGTGCACAGCATCCTGCAAGCCCATTAATCTGTCTAATTTTGTCTCTAGCACAGAGATTTGCGACAGCTTCTTGCTGATTTCTGCCAGCTGTGCCTGCAATGGGCCAGACGCAGTTAGTGTCTCACCCTTGCAGGCACCGCATTTTTGGGTTTTTCTAGTTGGCGTCTTTCATAGACCGAAAAGAGCGTTCACTGATTCCACTGCATTTTCCAACATGAATAACCATGATACATCCAGCACATATCACTACTAGATATTTTTCTTCAAACTGTACCTGGCAAGACGAACATCTACCGACAGCAGGCATAGCCACGAAGCGTCCAGAAGGCGAAACCCATACAAGTACAATAGCTTGAAGGGCAGCAGCAGCAGTGAGACAACAAAATTAAAGCTATGCTATATTATTGAGTAATAAAAAGATATCACAAACCTGCAATGAATACAGGATGCGATTAGAGCACGATGTGTTGATCCGTGTCACCGCTCTGCTGCCGCCCACAAAGTGACGATAGCTGGTCTCTGGTTGACGCTTTTAAGGGCTGGCTACGACGCCAATCTATACACGTGTCTGTCCTTCGAGCTTCACAATCAGCGCAAGAACGGACAAGGGACAAGAAAGGGAAAAAAGACGAGCGCTGCTTCTTAATCTCAAGCTCAAACTTTGCTTCAAACTGCCCTTCAAGGCTTGACCGCGGTGACAGCTGTCGGCGCTCGTTGTAACGATATCTTGGACGGTTGTTCCTTCACGGCTGGATTCTGCAATGAATACAGGATGCGCTTAGAGCACGATGTGTTCATCCGTGTCACCGCTACTGCTGCCGCCCACAAAGCGATATCCGCTTTTCGGAGACTCCAGCCGCCGAGTCAAAATAAGCCGGTGCGCGAGTGCCAATTAAGACCACGTTGAATGACCCGGATTACCGAAGCTAGAGTGACATCGAATACCGAAGCCTTAAACGTGAGAGGCCTAAAGCCCCTGAGAGGGCGGATAGGTGTTGCCATTTAGCGGGGCCGAGATGTACCAGGCAAGCACAAAATTGTTCTTGTGGAAACATAGTGCATTTTACTTCTGGTGTAAATGCCTTGCAGAGGCGTAATTAGGAATAAGTTGCCTTTTTTTAATACTTGTTTCACTCACAAACACTAGGCGAAAACAAACGTGTCCGTGATTGTGGTTGCACGAAGTGTGACAAGATGTCGGCACCATCGTTCGGTAACCCCGTATTCCTTCACCCCTTCGGTATATCGGGAGCACGGTGTAAGAATATACTCAGGTGCTGACACTCTTCCACGAACACATGGAAAACTGCAATCCACGCGCGGCCAGATAATGTTCGGGTTCTTATCAATTGACTTGCAGTTTCATCGGCGCCTCATTGGAGGGCGCTACGAAAAGTGGAGCAGTCGTCTCCATAGCAACGCGCATGCTGCTGACAATGTGCCTTTTGCTGCATGTGCAGCCGCGCTGTTTTGAAGCCAGGCATTTTTGTTCGTTGGCGTTTTGTACACGGTAGTTTTATGCTCTTGTATCGACGAAAGCGGCAACGGACTTCTGAGAGGCGTTTGCAATGGGTAGGACGTGCTTCGTACTGAACTGCCGTTCTGGCTATCGGACTTGCGCGGAGAGTGTCCCTCTCTTCAAAGCACCGTCAGACAGGAATAGTCTGAAGCAGTGGAACAGACTCGGCTGCGTCTGAAACTTTTGACTGCCGAAGTATAGGCACACCACAGGGAGCCATACTTTTTAATGTAGGCCCCATAAAGCTAACATGAGGGCTGAACAATCTGAAAGGCAGCTCTTCATGAAGGTGATGTAACTTTATGGGGAAAGGGTGGGTCTTATGCGGAAAAATAAAACGAGTGCTAGTGTATCGATGTACTGAGGGCCCGACCATAACTGCCTGAATTTATTTTTTTCTCGATAAAACTTCTTTTTTCTCCTAGTCTGCGAGTTGACTGGGGTGCAGTTTATTGCTTCAGTAAGAGTCGTATTGACTGTTTATTTCAATGATTTTTTTGTTACTGCCGTAGCAACAACTTTGATCAACGTTCGTGATTCTTTTTAGCAGAAGATCGAAAAAGAGCGAAAGGTCGGCGCGCGGGCGGCGGAGAGTGTCGTCTGCTAGAGAGCGTCGTCTGCTTGGCGCGCTGTGTGGCTTAGCGGTACTGCGCCGTATAGTGCCTCGATGTCCTCCATCGAGGCACTCTACTGCGCCTCTTGGCGCAGAGCCTCCAAGCGGCGTCGAGGGGCGAAACCCAGAAAGTAACGGGAGAGTATTTCGGCCGCGCGTTAAAAAAGTCACGTGGTACACAGAGCTGCTCCGCGCGCGGCGGTCGCGGTTGCCTAGACGACGAAGACGCGGCCGCGGCGGCACTCCGACCGTCGTTGGGTCGGTTGGGTTCTGCGGCAGTGCCATGTTTCCTTTGGTATTACAAAGTATTCAGTGGGCATTGCGATGAAGCAGTGACTGCATGAGCTGCACGTCACAGCGCACAAATGCAACATTCAAGGGTAAAATTTAGCACAGCTTCACTGACTTGGCGTCGCGAAGACTGATGAAACTGCGGAGCTGGTGCCTTTTCCTTGGCTTTGGGGTGCGTTTTTTACTAAGTACTATTTTAGCTGTCGATACAGCGATGATAATATGACGCCGCTAAACGGTCCGTGAGCTCCTGCTTTGGCCACTCGCAAGTCAGGATCGGATTCCCTTCGTTGCTGGGCGGCCGACGTCTCGCTTCCCGACGAGTTTTGTCGTGCAGTTGCGGCGACACGCCTCTCTCACTCGAAACTCGGGGTCGGCCCGTCATCGTTGGGCCCATATGCTCTAGCGAATTCCCATCATATTTCCAGCCGCGCCGCTTCTTCTCCCGAAGACAGAACCTTGTTCGTACTCGCCATACTCGTCGCCGAACGTCGTAATGCTCTGCGCCGACAGTGCACGCTTTTGTACTGCTTTGTTCACTCAGAATTTATACTTGCAGCAACAACGAAATGAAACAATGTTAGTGCTGTAAATCAAGGTGTGCGGCCTAGAGGTAGGGGGCACTCTTGTAAGCTCAGTGCGAGCAGTCCGGCCGCATTAGAATTAACACCACAATTAAAGCACGATATGCAACACGTACGAACTGACGGTCGGATGTCAACAAGCATGCACGCTAGCAATAAACAAACATAATGATGTGCGTCTATCCTGGCCTCTCCTAACTCCATCGCACAGTAGTCAGGGAACACCAAGCCCAGCTTTTTACTCTGCCGAAATAACATAACACTACCGCAGAAGGGGAGCGCATACTATCGATACGACGGCCGGAGCCACCGCGTCTACGCGTATCCGTCTCCCCGGTCTCGCTCGCCTGGCAACGGCCAGACCCCCGCCAGAGAGCCGCACCGGCCGCACTTTTTTAACGAGCGGCTGAAATACTCTCCCGAAAGTAACAGGAGAGGGCACGGTGGTGCTCACGCGGCACCACCGTGGTTCGGCTACTCGCGGGTGCTCTCCGCCTCGAGCCATTAGATGGCGCTACGCTCAACGGACCCATGACCGAACATTATCTGGCCTTTTTGGCGCGCGCAGTGTCAACACCTGAACATTCTTACACCGTGATCGGGATGCCGTTCATGCTAAAAAACCTCTATTTCGATTTTGCCGCAGCGGTGATTGAATCTTATCTAAATAAATGAAGTTTGAATGTAGTTATTATTATCATTTAGTAGCTTGCGATTTAGCGCCAAATTCAATTGGGATGCACCAGCAAGCCAAATAGGGCGAGTCGAAGGTATTCAGATGACGAGCGCGCGACCTTCTTCCTGTTGCGCAACCCGCCACATGATCAAAACGGCAATCGTTGCGTTCTGATTGACGCAGGTTTGCCCATTCAACTATTTTTGCACCACTTATTCTAAGTAAGACTGTTTTTGCTTACATGTACACATAAAATAGACAAGAATAAAGGGAGCAGAGTTTGAATGTTTTATTGCCTAAACGTACCATTCATACAGTAAAAACACTACTTGAATATTTTACGTTTTTAGTCGCATACAAAAGTCGCATCCTGGTATGCCGTGCAAGCGTAGAAAAACAAAACGAGCAGCATGCACATCGTACCATTCGTTCGCCGGGATCCGAACGAATTTTATGGCGGTGTGGCGTGATGAATTTCGATACCATTCAGCACAGCACGATTTGTGATGACGGCGCGAATCCATTCATGCGTCTCTTTCGCTGGAGCTTGCAAGGGTTTCGCTGAAACAAACTTAACCGTGGTAAAGGGGGCGATCGGAGATCTGGGCCCGAATTCACAAAGCTTTCTCTTGCCTACGCAATTTCTTAGCCAAGAATTCTCGTATCTCGAGGGATTACGATAGCAATGGTACGAATTTAACTTACCAGCCACTTTTGAGGGCAAGGAGGCAACGCGAAAGCCGATCAAACGATAAGGAAAGAAAGAAGTGCGCGCAGGTGACAGAGGGGCAGCACGCGAAGCGTCTAGCATCGAGGGTATACGGTGATAGCCAATGTATTTTCGCTGCATCTCAGCTTCCAGTTCCGGGCGTCTGCTACAGCTCTTACGCGTTGCCGCGTTGCCGCAGACGTCCTGGGGTCTTGCGCGAAGCCCAGTGCTCGTGTTTCATCGATGACCATAGGTAACAAAAATCTAGTTGCTCGATGGCGTTAATAATCCGTGCGCTATCCCGTCAAGTGCAGGCGAACAACGCTCCAGACGCACTGCATCTTTAAACCGCGCGTAAATTGAAACATTGAAGGTTTGAAGATGTGACCGAAGCGTCTCCCCCTGTTTACCACAACCAGTTTAGTTACATTTTCATGAAGCTGCGCTGCCACTAAACTAACTAGGCATGTTCGAGCACGGTATGGTGGCTGCCATTAGGGTGTTTTGTAGCTAGACGTAAAATGCTGCATTTCTTACGAAGATCTCAGTACAAGACATAGGAGCGGCTTTTGAGCCTACAGAGAACTGTACAGAAATACAAAGCAGCAGTAAGAAAGGTATCATAGCGTAATGCCGCAGGTCCGATTCACCGCAGCATTTTGACAAGGCTGGAATGAGAGAGCAACCGTATACGCTTAGATATGTGCACGCGTAAAACAAGGAAGATTCGTCGGGAGGTTTCTACGTGCTAATGCTTTTCAGAAAACACGGCGCAGTCACTTCGTCCTTGCGGAGTTTGCGTGAGCAAACATAAAAGAAGCGGTGTTGTCTCGGCCTGAAGTGACATGACTATACACATGCGCCTGGATTCACAGGACGCGCGTGCTGGGCGTTCGCATGATTAATAAGAAGAAAAAAAAAAAGAGACGGCGTTCGCGTTACTTACCAACGTCTATGGGAGCGAAAGCCATACAAAAGCGAGCGAACATGTGATTGCGCTTATATATGAGAATCGAAGCAAATTAAGTGAGTAGTGATTTGTTTAGTGAATGTTTATTTAAATGACGATAACCGAAACAAACTGAACATTCCCTTAGTGAAAGTGACATTAGTGGCAGTCAATTAGCGATAGTTTATTAGTGATGTCGCACTCGATACAAAGTGCACGGTAATATAGCCCCATTTGATGGCTTTAACCTTCGAGTCACCTTAGGCGAATGCATTAGGATCCCGAGTTTTCTCTTCTTTTTTTGATCGACTTTCACCGGACGTCTTGAATTACGTGTCTTTCGAGGGAAAGATAACATATATACAATGAAGTAAGTGTTACAGTGGCCAGCTCTCTTCTGAAACACTGCAGCGGTGGTCGAGTCGTTACAGCGTCCGACTACAATGCGGGATGTACTGGGTTCGATTCGCAGTGTCGCCAAGCACCCACGTATTTTTTTTAATGGAAAAATGGATAGCACGGCCTGAGGTTATGTGTTGCGAGCACTCTTTTCTTGAGAAGGTGGCCTTTCCGCTCTCTTCTTTCACGCCCCTTTATACCCAAATGCGCTGCGCCGTGCTTCCTCACGGATCATAGAAATAAGAGTATCTTTTTTTTGCTCTAACCACTACTATCGCAAGGGTGCCCAGTCCCGAAACCCAATTATCATACCTGGGCATTACTTTTCACGACTCTGGCTATTCGACCGCCGGTCAGACATCGCGGTGTTTTCAAGAACATCAGGAGACACGCGGCGGCCAAAATGGTTGCGGCCAAGATGACTGCCATTGTCGGGACACGTTTGCGTGCTAGTTGGGTTGGATTGATTACAAGCAACTGCGCAAAACGACAGGGACAGAGAGAAAACACACAAACACAGTGATGTGTTTGTGTCTTCTCTCTCGGTCTCTGTCGTGTTGCGCAGCTCCGTGTAATGCCTCTGTCAATGGTTCTAAAGAACTCCAGCAGGCTATCGAGTTCTGAGGAGAGGGCAAAACAGTACGCCTGGGAAAACATTACGGCAAATTCATTTGCGTCATAAAGGGCTACTCTTCCCTTGGTAAGTACATGAAAATTTTAAACGCGAGTTTATTCTTTATCAATAGCAGTTACAGTATAGATGACAGGTGAACAGACAAAAATCCGCATATTCAGCTTGACTAGTTTTGTGCCCTTAATAGTAATTGGCAACACGTATGAAAAAAATTGGGGGCCGCTTAAACTACGCCTTTAAGAGTTCAACGCGACAGCGATATCTTGCCCCTAGTGTGCACTTCGAGCACTACGAGTGTTTAACAGAATGCGCGCACTAAAGTGTGTGCCTTATGTAATGGGTAGCATGCTTTTAACCAGAAACTGTTTCGAAGTTGCGATGCACCCACTACGTGGCCTTAAGGGAATACGCGCAGTAATGTGTGTGCCTTTTGTAATGGGTGGCTGTCTTTAAACTACCAAGTCGTTAGGATATTGACATGGTGTGACGCCCGATGGCAATGTACGCTTGTACAACGCCATATTACTGCGATATTACATCTCGTACTGTGACACCTGTATACAGGACGCGTATTTTTGGGTAGCATGAAAGTTACTTTCAGTGAAGCTCCAAGCAGAGGCGTGGCTGTGTGGTAGAACACCTGCTTGCCACGCAGACGGCCTGGGTTCGATTCTCACTTGGACCCAACATTTTTATTATTTATTTCATTTGCAGCTTTTTCGTTTTTTCGGTCACGGACAAGATGATTTTTCGCTCACAACCAACGGTGCCGACGCCGACGGCGGAATTTCTGCGATACGAGCTCTTTAACGCTATCGCGTTAATACGTAGAAATACCACGCACATATGTACAAGTATGTACAGCCACGGGCGAAAGCTTGGTTCTGCTGGTTGAAGTCGACTAGTCTGTTGTACATATTCGACAAACGCAATATGTAGAAGCAATGTTACACAGAGGAGCTGTCCTATAACTTATTTTTGCTGGTTGGTTGCATAGTTCCCAACTTCTTGCTGAGAACTGTACGTTGTTAAGTGAAACATCTTGTTTGAATGCACACATTTTTCGTAAGGTTACATTAATTTTTGCGCAGTAGAAAACATTTGAGAAATGAAAATGAGATAGAAAAAGAACTAGAAATCAAATAGCAAAATTTTTATGAAAGTTACACTAAACAAAAAAACGTAAGTTTTTGTTTAAAAGATACATGCATGCATCCATCCATACATACATACATACATACATATATACATACATACATACGTTGAGTAGTAGTTAATAGGATGAACTGCTATAAAACAACAATGCTGATACACGCAGTCTTGAGCACATGAGGTTTCAAGGCAGTAACTTACGAGAGAAATCTCTCACCACTCTTATGTGCCAACTCGGCATTTCTCGAACCCTCTTGGAACAATTTCATTTATAGTTTCTGCTTCTGCCCACTCACAAGCAGTTTTTATACATTTTCGTGGGCGGCAGCCTACGACGATATATAAGAAAAGAGCCCCCGACAATGTGATGTCAAGGAAAAATGCAATGCATCACATTTTGGTACATGTCTGCAAGATGACACAGTTTATTTACATAGTCCGGCATATTGACACCACTATAACAAGCCATGTCAGGTGACGTGGGCTGGAAGATTGGCACAGCTCGGACAAATTCTGGACAATACATATATAAAACAATTCACTGTTACTAAGCTCCTCGGTACAATTAATGCTGTTGTTGACATGTGAATACCCTATTGCTTCTTCTGAAAACACTCCTCAAAAAGGTTTCAAAATGTGCACATGTGCCGACTTCCTTCAAATGAGAGACTGCTGTATAGCAGTCTCTCATTTCGCTTGAAAAAAATTTCAGTGCACTGCTGGGCAAGGAATGTGATGCAAAGATTCAGTACGTTGCATGTATATCTTGCTGCTGGCCTCAGCTGCAATGCTGATCAGCACAAATGGGCAGAATAACATTTTATAATGTGCCACGACAAAGTAATTATGTTTCAGGTGCATGAAACATGAACAATAAAGGAATTTAAGAACATTTACCTGGCACAGTTTACAGAATCTTAAATACATTTTCATGGAGCTATCACAGCTTGTCTGAATATAGTAGTAATGGTTATCAGCCTTCAAATTTGTTCGAAGTCGCCAGTTTCAAGTTTAGAGCACACCAGCAGCCCTCTTCAGGCTAAACCATTGCACAGGCGCATCAAAAGGCATAAGTAAATGCATGCATAGTCACCATACAAAAAGCAATAAATACTTTCAGCAGTAATATGAGCAAAGCTGCATAGATGATAAACTATTTGCAGAGTATACAAGTACATTATGGAGAAACTTATGGCAGCAAACACTATATGAAAAAAAAATTAAAACTTACACAGTGCATGCAGAAATGTTGACCGTTGAAGAGGACAAGCATGCGATAGGATAACATTACACAGGTGCTAAAGCCTGTTGGACATACTAGGAATAGTGACGCTCCTTTTGCATCTAAATAATCAGCGGAAAATGACTTTCCAGAGCTCATACATACATAAAATCATTTGTGCTATAATAATGCGTGTATCCTGAACGCCTATATAGACCAAAAGCAAAACTACGCGCTTCAATGGTTTCATTCGTGCACTACCAAACATGAAAACACGGTTTTGGTTGCCGACCATGGCTGCTGTTTCTAATGGCAGTGAAATGCAGAGACACACATGCACTTTGAGTTACGTGCATGTTAAAAATTCAAGGTAGCCGAAATTAATTTGCACATTACCACTACAGTGTGATTTACATTAACGTCAAGGTTTGGTATATTAAATGCAGAATTTAATTAATTTTGAATCCTCAGGTGCAAGGAATTGCTGAATGATGCACTGCTCAACGATTAAACTGCAGCTGTGCAGATTCTCATCATACAATTCAAGCTGTTCCAACTATCACAATGCATTCTTTCTGTTGACGTGCACTTTGAACAGCAGGACACAGTCACTGGTAGTCGCTCTCTACTTGTTGGCCTTGTGTGTTTTGTCCGAGATACACTGCAATTACATGACAGTGGGGCACCTGATCCAGTGATACTGCTGGAATATAGAAAAATACAGATGATTGTTACAACCGTGCTATGTGTAAAAATGGACAGCTGATATGTGCTAACTCTAGCTGTCGGATTTTCAGAAGCCGATGACAAGTATGAAGAAATAATAAAAAACAAGAAAAAAAGGTCTGAACATAGAACCATCAACAATGAAGACTTTGAAAAAGTATTTTATGATATAAATTTATAACTACGATGTTCATTTTGAAGGCAACAAACTTCTGCCCAATAGTGAGACATAAGCGAATAAATTGTCTTCTATTTCGACTTTACACTAGGTGCAAGAAGCCGACCAAAAATGAGTTCACTATGCTACAATCTAAGAAAAAAAAAACAAGTATTTGGGGAGTGTTGCTACCCCACAATTATAAACGTCATCCATCTCACGTTACTTTCCTCGCGTTATCACCACGGTCCCGGGACTTCCGGGTCACGAATGACGCGCGTGTTATCAAAGTGACATAGCATTCTTGATAGAAAAGTGCCAAGAGCGGGGTTTTGAAAAAAGGAAATGCGAGCAAGCTAGATTTTGATTATTGCTGTGTAGCAGAAATACTCCCAAATACACGATTTGTTCTTAGAGTGTACTCATTTATTTCTATGTTAAAAGACAACAGCTATTGTTCATCACAATAAAGTTATAACATAGCCACCTCAGCATACAGTGTGAAGGAGCAATTTTGAAGACTTGAAAACACAAAGCATTATTGGATTATGTGTGTTTTTGTTGCTCGAAACGGTTTTTCCTAACAAAATTACACTTTGCAAAAAAATGCACTTGATTAGGAGAAATGATTGCGAGCAACAAACACACTCATAATCCATAAATGCATGTTAATGGGCTCTTATGGCTTCCACAAACACTCACCATCATTATTATTGATGTCACTGCCATGCCGGACGGATACGCTGTGTCCTGCTCAGAACACCAAAGGTGCACTGTATGACTTGTCTTGCATGGGTGGGGGCTGCACTGCACTGCTGCTCAGCTGAGCCAGCCACGGACAGGAGGGTGAGCACCCATGGCTCTCAGGCATAGCGAGAGTCACCTTCAGAGATCAACAAGCGTGTACTCAGGTCACATACGATTTGTAGAAATAACCGTGCCACTATGCAATTGTGCTGAGAACACGTACGGCGGAAATACAACGTGCCACAACATTGAAAAAAGATAAGCTACGGCAGGTAAAATGCGCATTTACTGCTCCTGTGTGGCCTGAGGTTTGAACTAGAGTTCTTTCTCCCTGCATGCTGCGAACAGCCAGGCGATTTTCTCCCGCTTGCTATTTCCATGCAGAGCACTTGATACACTGTGTGAGTGACAAGCACAAGAGCTCAATAAGCAATAAAAGTACTTGTGCTATTTCAAAAGCACAACTTTCCAGTCTCACATGTATGGAGTAAAATTCATAAGCTGTAGACTTTACACTTTCGACATTGTCAATTCTATTATAATTTGCTTCTCTTTACGCGTCCAATTAGCATCGCTGTGTGAAAATAATACAAGCATCCACTGTTAGTAACAATGTTTTGGTTGTGAAGGTGTGTACATTAACCGGTGTTTACTGTGGTTAAACACCTAAAACACCTAAAAAAACTAACCTAGCATCCAGCCATTATGCAGTTTTCTACCCTTGAAGCTCCCAGGCAGAGCACAGTCCATCCACATGAGGCTGCCATGCGTGCTTCCAGGCCCCTTTGAGGTCGGCTGGATGATGACACCCCCACCGTTGCAAAAGACTTGTAGATTTAGGGAGCACAAGTCCTTCCTATTTCTGTACAGGCGCTCCCAGTCAAAAGGTGGCTTGATTTGCCAGTGCTTGCAATCGATGTATCCCACGACCTTACGAAAATCTGCAATCTGTGAAGAGGCCAAAAAGGATATAATAAAAAAACCATCATTGAAAGCGCTCTTAATACATATTTGGCAGAAACACAAAAATTATCACTTAGTCATAGCTATCAAATATGCTTTATTCAATTTGAAACAAACTGAAGCCCCATGTAAGCTTTACATACTGTAATGTATATGTCCTGGTAAAGTATAGTGCTGCCACAGCGGTAATCTTCTATACAAGTAATTTTGCAATATAAAGGGAATTCCTGAAAAAGTGCTAAATGGCTCCTGGAAGATAAATTCGCATCAAATATTTTTCTCTCAACTGTCAAGCGTGGTAAACAGACAGGCTCCTCTTAATAATCAGATAAAAGCCTGCTTAAGCAAAATCATAAAAACTGCTGGTGTACTTGCTCATATTGCAATATATGTATATTGGCCATATATACGTATATACAAAGCGGTAGTAGTACTTTTCGTACTGGAACTTAACATGGGGTGACAGTACATCTGCTGGGATGAAAAACTTACAAACGTACGTTATAGCACTACACGAATAGCAACGGAATTAGTTGCGCAAGTTCAACTCACCGATGGCACAATGATATTAGCAGCCGTCAGCGTCATCGGGAATGGAATGGGCTCTGCAGCCACAGGCAAAAGACGTCCGTGGACTGGAAGCTGCCGTTGACGTAGAAATGCAACGCTAGCAAGACGTGTACGTCCACTGGTGAAGCGTGAGAAATCGCCGTGGGCCGCTGTAGTCAAGGCACCAGTGCCGTGCAAAACGACACGACAGATGGGCTCGAAAACCTGTAGTTAGCAGGTGCTGGTCTACGACTTCATCCAAGGCAAAGCACCAGTGAGAATTGTGTTCTGTCCGGAGCGAAGCGTGACGTCCACGTGCTTTCGCTGCCAGGTACAAGTCCAAGTTTTCACCGGAGAACAGTCAAGGCGCACTGCCAAAGCAGCCACATTTACAGTAAAAAAAGCACAATGTCTCGGCGAGCGACTTCGGTTCGACACGTTATGACGTTCGGATTACGGTTATCACAAAAAGGAGAAGCAACGAGTTAAAAAAGAAAGCGCCAAGCCCAGCGCCAAATCCTTAAAGCCCTCATAAAGCGCCATCGCAACTTCGTAGGACGAAACACGGTTATCAACGCTTTTAATCTTCTGTCACACGGGCGCAGCCTCTTCACAAGTCTTGGAAATGTCAACACAGCACCACTGTTCACAACGCACATCGTTTCACTCCAGAACACTGCATTTGCCTGGACTGCTCACAAGAAAATAGAAGCGCACGGGCTAACCACTGGCGAAGCAAGAACCAAATACAGAGCATAGTTCATGCGTTACCGTACGGAATCACGGAAACACGGAAGCACGGAATCACTCTAGTAACGCGCCAAAATGCTGTCAATTCGAAATGCCGCACTGCACCTTAATGAGACTCTGGAAAGTGATGCAAACGAACTGTGCTACCGACGTTCAAACACACATTGCAGGCTCCTCCAGTGCTAGTTACCGTCGGTACACAGGCGCCGATCCCCGCTTCATAAACACTCCGTGGCACAGGCTTCGCTACGCTTCACGGCACACCAAGAGACACTGCCGTCGGTCTTCACACTGCTTGCGCGCACCGGAAAAGCAGCGGTATTCACAGCACATCCAGTCGAACGCTGAAGGAACTCATGCGTTTGCGAAAATCGGCGCCGACACCTACAGTTTACGGCGCCATGTTGTTCTTACAAACTGCGCAGCAGGGGGTAGGCGCTAAGACAACTTAGAAAAAGCTCTTTCGCGTTGATCGCGAGAAGATAAAAAGTTCTCTTATGTGCGAGGGGGAAGATATGACGAACACGACAGGAGCGCGCGATGAAAGAAGTGTTTTGTCAACGTCATAAGATGAGCTGTTGTAGAGAGTACTGCTTCCCAACCAATCACGAGTTGCACCTCTCGCCCAAGCCGTCGTCTGCTATCGTTTGTCGTCTGCTACGATAGTAGCCTCCTGCGGGGGTTTCGCCTTATCTACGCGATGATTTCTAGGTCAAGCTGACGCTTATGAGCACAAAATACATTTATGAGTGGGTGAAGCCACCTTCAATTGATATTCTCACGCCATGTTAAATGGCAGTTAGTAATCAAAGGGACGTGAATCCGGCAAAGGCTTGTTTATACTCGAGAATCGTGAGCATTCGCACATATTTCTGATGTCATTTCAAATTACTGGATCCATTTACTTCTGACTGCTCGCCGTATAAACGCGTTCCGTTTCGGTTTCCGAACATTGAAGATCGAAAAGCTTGATTTGTTTGAGATTTCATGCATAATCTCGCACATCTATAATATGCTGCGATTTGCAATGTACGAGCCCGCTCTGGATCGACCCAAAGCGCATAGCGACAGCTGCGTTTCAGCGATCGTGCCTATTGGGCAGTTAAAGCCTATCCAACTAGACAAGTTGTGGAATCACATAATAGGCTTTAATAACGGCTAATTGAAATGCTACGCTCAATTTTATTTCCAATAGCGTGCAGCTGATGTGCTCCTCTGAACCTCTTCGGTGGTGGTTTCGACCAATGCTGCGTACATCATGATAAGTTGGACGTCTCATTGGAGGAAGTCTGACGCAACACAACAACATAACAAAAATATGTTGACCAAATACCGCGCCGCTTTCGACTTCATCGACCATTCATGTAGACCTTTGGTTTTAATCCAACCACAAGTCTTTGCATGCATAATGTTTCGCCATTGACACCCAATAGGCTTCTTTAATTACTGCGACTCCCAGTTTATTGGACGACTACGAGTGCCAATAAAGTCCATGGCGTACAAGCGAAACAACACACGAAACTCAAAGCGCCGAAATAAATTAAAACGTACCAGCAATCATCAAGAAGCCTTAAATTGCCGTGAATTAGCTCAAAATTAGCCACGGCACCCAGATACCCGCCGCAGCTGCATGTTCTAAACAACCATATTGTTCGTAAGAGTGGTCCGGACCACTCTTGGGATTTTCTCGTAGCCACGCTGTTTCCGCGCAATTTTTTTGCTTCGTGAATCCACTTACGAGCCTTTTTCAGTGACGTCACCAAATATAGCAACTGCATCACCATCGCTGACATGTTCCTGGACAGTCACAGCGCGCTTTACCGAAGCGGCCGATGTGATAATGATGGCCTCTTACGACGTCTTTTTCGCTTCGTGAATCGACTTACGCGACAAAATTTCTCTTACGCGACAATTTGCTCGTAAGTGAGCTTTGTGAATTCGGCCCCTGTTCGTTCCGCTTGTTCGTTCTCCTGGGGAAGAACAAGCGCGCTGATTTTCTGAAGCGGGAGATGCCACTCAAGGCCGGGGGGTGTCGCCATCTTTTTTTTGCTTGATCTTTTCTTTTTTTGGTGACGTCATATCGCGTCATAACGAGTAGGGTGATCGGAGATCTCTGTTCTGCGCCGTTCGTTGTGCACCCATTCTGGCGGCGCATGCGATTAGCCGAAGCCAGAAAAAAACACGTCTCTGAGGGGCGTAGACATTTTTCTTTTTGCTTGATCGTTTATTTTTTGGTGACGTCAGACCGCGTCATAACGAGCATGTCGTCTGCTACAAACGAACGGATCGCGAGGCCGTTCGCACGCGTTCTCTCGGGCGAACAAACGGCTTCGCACGGCATGATGCGGCGGTTGCGGCTGCCGCAACAGCTGATTTTCAGAAAATGGCGCTTGCGACGTGTGCTTCTCTCGCGGTTGGAGGTGCGAGATGCGTTTGAAGCCATGAGCGAGTGCGGCGTCGCTTTCAGTTCTCGAAACGAACAGTGCGAACGAAATGAACGGGCCTGCTACTGGGCTGTGGTCTTACGCGCAGGGACTTCTTAGTTCAAAAGCGCTACCAGCTCTTGCCACGTATTATCCTGGTCCTCACTCGTGAACGACGGCCCCAGCGGGCGCGACGGCGTAGCTATCTGTGGGTGCTCTTTCATAAAAGCCAGCAGAAACTCCCTTTGACGATTCGACACCCGGGAGCCAAGCCAGACATTCCGGTGGGACGACATCTTGAAAAACTGCGCCAACCGCTACTTTTCTTTTTTTTTTCGCGTGCGCGACTTAACATAGCAAGCACGTTAGAAAAACTAACACCAATAAATATCAGCACTCAAAGCTATTGCTGTTTCAGAAACTGCTTGAGCTTGAAAAGAAAAACAATATCTTTTCGTATAACAACTGTATTTATTAGAAGGCGAGAAACACTTCGTTTTGAAATATTCGGTCCCTTTGCCGAGGACAAACGATGCGCGTCTACTTCCGGAAAGTTCGCCGCTCACCGCTTGACGATTGGCTGTCCTCTTCCTCTCGGCGGAAGAGAGGTGCGGACCACCCACTTTTGTGACGTAACACCGCCAGAACGAACGCGGAACGAACAGAGATCTCCGATCCCCCCCCCCCCCCCCCCCCAAAGCGGCCTTTGGGACACCGTAGGCCATAGCGTACATGGGCGCGCGACAAGAAACGCCCCTTTTTCGCTGTGTCAGATAGGACGGCGCAGTTCCCGTTTTCCACTCCGGGTGGCACTCGTATTTTCGCAATCTCGAACTGCAAACTATAGGTTCACTTTCGTATTAAAACTCTGCAGTTATTAAGTAAGCTGGTAATAAATGTAAAAAAGAACAACAACGTTCATTTATGCTCGTAGGTAGTACAGCCTCCCAACATTAGAATCGCTGCCGTCACGGGACAGAAAAACCGCGAAGTTTCATCCCCCGACCAGGCCACGGTCGGAGCTGACTTTGCCTTTTGCGGCTTGCTCAAATGGGTGTTAGTAGCGTCGCTGGTGGTGACAGATTTATTGAAGAGTGACCCTTCCGGCCCAGGCGACGAGTGCTTGCTGCATTCCCTGATCGGGCACTCTGAACTTCTGTCCCTGTTCCCACGTCTGTTTTGAGATAGCTGGCAGGAGCGACCTGGGAGGGGTTAAAGCCACTCACCCCCCAAAGAACGTGATTTTAGAAAGCCAATATTTTAATTGCACAGTGCTGTGAGGTACTGTGACAAATAAAGAAAAAAACACTTCAAGTTTCAATGCACTGAAACTCTATTTACAACATTACGCTGCACTGAATGTCTTTGCGGAGCATGAGCATCTCTGAGATAAGAAAAAGTATTCGAGAGCTGTATTGCTGTATCTGTATTCTGGGATACTTTTTTTGGTCTGTTTGCAAAGGTATCTGCAAAATATCCCGTTACGTCAAAAGGCAAATCTATCTCAGTATCTGCACTTTAGGCCTCCTATTCATGTATTTCCATGTCTGTATTCCCGAATATTTTCCGAGCATCTGTGCCCAGCTCTGAGACATTATAGGTATATATACATATACGCCGACCCGTGCAATAAAAATGACTGTTGAGAACGTTGCCTAGATTGCTGCCGCCATGCCAACTCACGAAGCAAAGCTCCTCAGGTTTCTTTATTGCTGTCCGAATGGGGGTGCGTGATTTGACATCAGTGACGCGAAAAGTATTGGGACACGTAAAAACATTGATCGACTCACGGTGCCGCTTTACCACGTATCGGTGAATGTTCGCCAAGCTCGAACCTAAGTCCACTGTCATTATTGTAGTAGAGCTGGCGCTAGTATGACATTACAAATAAAAAAAAAGTGGCTGATCCCTCTGTCATATCAATCAGAGTAACACGAAAGTGAAACGTGTCGACACAATAGTATTGCCACGTGCGTTTCTTATTATCACTTTTGCTGTATTCGATTTTCGCCCACAAAGACTGTCAGCAACGCTCAGTGCAAACCGCGCCTTATTGTTCGAGAAGCTTCGCGAATATTATAGATCGTTTTGTTAAGATTTCGCGCAAAACGCGAACACTCGAGCCTATTCTATAGCTTGCGCGACAGCCAGCGATAACGCTGGAATATTCGACGGCACATGTGTAAATGCCGACACGCTTCACCGCTTCTTAGTTGATCGACGATCTATTCGCCGCTATCAGCGTAATGCTGTAGTTTCACTTTCAGTTTGCCGGCCACAAGTTCGGCCAAATAAACAGTTTCATCTCGGACGTGCTGACTGCTGTCTTCGTCGACGTCACGACCATGTGACATCTGGTGGAGGTGCTGTTCGTCCATGTTCCGGACACCCCCGTCAGGACGTGAGCCCAGCCCACGTCGCAGAGAAAACATCGAAGCCAGCTACAACCAGCGAGCTAGCCGTACAACAAGGTCTACCACCGGAGTACGGGCCTCTACCTGACAAGACCAGGAACACCCCGACCATGCCTACCACATCAACGACGGCGACAGGACCCATGGCGCCTGCACGTGTGCTGCTGCATCAACCAAGGGAGCCACCTACCTTCCGCAGGTCACCACTCGAAGACCCGGAAAGTTGGCTTGAAGGGTACGACCGCGTCGCTCTCTTCAACAACTGGACTGATCACGACAAGCTACGGCATGTGTACTTCGCCTTGGAAGACGCCGCCCGAACAGGGTTCGAGAACCGAGAGGCCAGGCTCACAACCTGGGACCTTTTTCGCGCCGCTTTCCTGGACACCTACACGAGCTCCGTCCGGAAGGAAAGAGCCGAAACTCTGCTAGAGACCCGTGTACAGCTGCCGAACGAGAACATCGGCATGTAAACTGAAGCAATGGTCCGCCTTTTTCGCCATGGTGACCCCGCTATGTCCGAGGACAAAACGGTCCGCTTCCTAATGCGAGGAGTCAGGCAGGAACTGTTCGCCAGCCATGTTCGTAACCCACCTAAGCCGGTCGCGGAATTCGTCTCGGAGGCACAACAATCGAAAAGGCGCTTGAAATGCGTACGAGGCAGTACAACCGCAGGATTCCCACAACGACCTACGGTGAGGTTCAAGCGCTGAAGTCCGACGACCTGCAAGGCACAATCAGAGACATCGTGCGAGAGGAGCTACGTAAATTTTTGCCCTCCTTCCAGCCTCAAGCGGACCCGATTGCCCACGTCGTTCGCCAGGAAATCTAGCAATTTCTCGGAGCACCTGAACCAGCGCAGCCTGAACCACAAGCTATGAGCTACGCAGCCGCAGCCCGCCGTAGCGCGTCCCCTCACCGCCCACGTCAAGACGCCGCGCCGCCCCAGCAGTTCGGCCGCCAGGCACCACCGCCGCCACCACCGACGTCATACCGCCCGCCAGCCGGCCAGCGATACATGCCGAGGAAGACCGACGTTTGGAGCGCCCCCGACCACCGCCCACTCTGCTACCATTGCGGAGAAGCTGGCCATACCTACCGCCGCTGTCAGTACCGACAGATGGGACTGCGTGGGTTCGCCATCGACCGCCGCGTCCACAATGGGGTGAACGGCCACGTGACAGCGCCGACTATCTGGCAGTAGCGCAGTGGACCCACCGAGGACCTTCCCAATCGCCGTCGCCAGGCCGCTACGCCTCTCCCCAACACCGACCATACACTGGCCCAACCTGGGGCCGGTCACCAAGCCCATATTCGGAAAACTAAGGGCAGCAACCGATGGAGGTGCGGTTGCTGTACGACGAAATACCGAAGATCCTCCGCCGCAGAGGACAACGCTGCAACGAAATCTAAAGAACACGCTGCAAGCCGAACGAAGCCCTGACGTCGAAACTTCACGGCCCGGAGAAGACCTGACGACGCAACGTCGAAGCAGCGGGACAAACCGACGTAGCCGTGATCCGACGCCGCGACCAAACCGAAACGGTAGGCGACGAACTAGTGACCTCGACGTTCTCATCGACGGCCACAACGTCACCGCTCTCGTCGATACTGGAGCAGACTATTCTGTCATCAGTGGACCGTTCGCGTCGAAGTTGAAGAGTCAAGACCACCAGGGAAGGCCCCAAAATACGGACAGCTGGAGGTCACCTAGTAACGCCGGCAGGAATCTGCACAGCGAGGGTCTCCATTACCAACCGGATTTATGCCGCAAGCTTCGTAGTCCTACAGCATTGCTCCCGAGATGTCATCCTTGGTATGGACTTCTTAGGCTTTGATGGTGCAGTCATCGACCTCAGATCCAAGTCGATGACACTATCTACACAAAGAGCATTACCGCCGTACACGCCGCCAGGGAAGCACGCCTTGAATGTGCAGGAAGACCAGGTCACCATTTCCCCTCGCTCCAGCGTCATCATTTCCGTCGGCACTCAGAACGTAGCAGACCTGGAAGGCGTCGTTGAAGGCGACCAGCACCAGTTGATTAACTGCGAGATTTGCGTCGCAAGAGGAATAGCAGAGTTGCGGGGAGGGAAAGCAACAGTGATGCTCACAAATTTCAGCAACGAATATAAGCACGTAAACAAAGGCACGACAGTCGCCTACACCGAAGAAATTGTGGAAGCCACCAATGCTTTCGCCCTCGCCGATTCTTCCGAGCCCACACCGACGAACCAAGCTCCCCAACCAGCTTTCGACGTCAATCCTAGCCTTCCGAAGCACAAGCAAGAACAGCTCAAAACCCTGCTCCTAAAATACAAGGACTGTTTTTCGTCGTCGTCAAGAATCCGCCAGACCCTAGTCGCAAAAGATCGCATCATAACAGAGGAAAGTGCCAGGCCACTCCGACAGAGCCGGTACACAGTTTCCGCGCGAGAACGCGAATCCATAAAGAAACAAGCCGACGAAATGCTACGCGACGACATTATCCAGCCGTCGAAGAGTCCGTGGGCGTCACCGGTGGTGTTAGTGAAGAAGAAGGACGGAACCCTACGCTTCTGCGTCGATTATCGCCGCCTGAACAAAATCACGAAGAAGGACGTGTACCCTCTCCCACGGATAGACGACACCCTGGATCAACTATACAACGCGAGGTACTTTTCGTCGATGGACCTCAAGACCGGCTACTGGGAAATCGAAGTCGGCGAGAGAGACCGAGAGAAGACTGCCTTTATAACACCAGACGGCCTCTTCGAGTTCAAGGTCATGCCCTTTCGTCTTTGCTCGGCACCTGCGACGTTCCAGCGTGTTATGGACACCGCGCTGGCTGGATTGAAGTGGCAGACTTGCCTTGTGTGCTTGGACGACGTCATTGTGTTTGCCTCAAGCTTGGCGCCTTGACCTCTGGCGTCTTGACGCTGTACTACAAGCAATTAAGGCCTCTGGCCTCACCTTGAAGCCTGAAAAGTGCCGCTTTGCATACGAGGAGCTATTGTTTTTCGTCACGTGATCAGCAAGGATGGTGTTCGTCCAGACCCGCGGAAAACAGCTGCCATCGCTGCCTTCCCGTCACCCACCGACACGAAAGCCGTGCGCCGTTTTCTCGGCTTATGCGGCTGCTACAGACGCTTCGTCAAGGAATTTTCACGAATCGCCGAACCGCTAACTCACCTTACGAAGACCGACGTGCCCTTCAATTGGGAAACGGCGCAAATCGAAGCATTTGAAGAACTCAAACGACGTCTTCAGGTGCCTCCGATAAGCGCATTTCGACGAATACGCTGATACGGAAATGCACACCGACGCAAGCAGCATAGGAATCGGCGCCGTCCTTGTGCAAAAGACTGACGGGGAGGAAAGGGTCATCAGTTATGCTAGCCGGTCGCTATCAAAGGCTAAATCAACTATTCCACAACAGAAAAGGAGTGCCTGGCCATCATATGGGCTACCTCGAAGTTTCGCCCCTACCTCTACGGTCGGCCATTCAAAGTTGTGAGCGACCACCACGCCTTGTGTTGGCTAGCTAACTTGAAGGACCCTTCAGGTCGCCTCGCACGGTGGAACTTACGACTTCAAGAATTCGACATAACAGTCGCTTACAAGTCCGGAAGAAAACACTCCGATGCTGACTGCCTGTCGCGCGCCCCCGTCGACCCACCGCCGCAGGACGACAAGGAGGATGACTGCTTCTTGGGAACCATAAGTGCCGACGACTTCGCCGAACGACAGCGAGCTGGCCCAGAACTCAGGGCCCTTGTGGAATACCTCGAGGGTAGGACCACCGTTGTTCCGAAAGTATTCACGCGGGGACTGACCTCGTTTTTCTTGCGCAACGGTGTTCTCCTAAAGAAGAACTTCTCGCCGCTTCGAGCCGATTGCCTTCTGGTGGTGCCCTACACATTGCGACTAGAGGTCCTCCAGGCTCTGCACGACGACCCGACGTCTGGACACCTGGATGTTTCTCGCACGCTCGCAAGAATACAGGACAAGTACTACTGGCCGCTACTTGCCGCTGACTTCACTCGCTACGTAAAGACCTGCCGGGACTGTCAGCGACGCAAGACACCGCCGAATAGGCCACCGGACTTCTGCAGCCTATCGAGCCACCTCGACGGCTGTTTCAGCAAATCGGGATGGACGTACTGGGTCCGTTCCCGACGTCGACTTCCGGAAACAAATGGATCGTCGTAGTTAGCGACTACCTCACCCGCTACCCCGATACAAGGGCCCTGCACAGAGGCAGCGCCGCCGAGGTAGCGAAATTCTTCGTTGATAACATCGTCCTGCGTCATGGCGCCCCAGAGGGCCTCATCACCGACCGAGGTACGGCGTTTACTGCTGACCTAACTCAGGCAATATTGAGATACAGCCAAACAAGCCACCGCCGGACCACAGCGTACCACCCACAGACCAATGGCCTCACCGAGCGGCTAAACAAGACCATCGCCAACATGCTGGCCATGTATGTCGACGTCAAACACAAGACGTAGGATGCCATCTTTCCGTATGTGACCTTCGCATAGAGCACGGCCATGCAAGAAACGACACAAATAACGCCGTACAAGCTGGTCTACGGAAGGAGTCTGACAACGACGCTCTACGCAATGCTGCCAACTTCCACCGACGAAGACAATCTCGACGTCGCTGCCTATTTGCAACGCGCCGAAGAAGCTCGACAGCTCGCCCGCCCGCGCATCAAGAACCAGCAGAGGGTCCACAGGCGTCACTATAATCTTCCACGACGCCACATGGAATACCAACCCGGTGACCGTGTGTGGGTCTGGACGCCGATACACCGGCGGGGACTTAGTGAGAGGCTTCTTCGACGATACTTCGGAACTTACAGGGTACTTCGACGCCTCGGCGCACTCGACTACGAGGTTGTCCCTGACGGCATTACGAACTCTCAGCGACGCCCATCCATGTCGTGCGCCTCAAGCCATATTACGCGCGTTAGTCAATCTGAGGACTGTAGTTTTGCTTTATTATTGTACTTTCTTGCTTGTGCTTATTGTTTATTGTACTTTCATTCTTATTGTTGTTATTTATTGCTGCATGCATTGCCCCCCCCCCCCCGTGTTCTGTTTTAAGCACCGGGACGCTGCTTTTTCAGAGGGGGGGCATGGCCATGTGCGTTTCTTATTGTCACTTTTGCTGCATTCGGTTTTCGCCCACAAAGACTGTCAGCAACGCTCAGCGCAAACCGCGCCTTATTGTTCGAGAAGCTTCGCGATTATTATAGATCGTTTTGTTAAGATTTCGCGCAAGACGCGAACACTCGAGCCTACTCTAGAGCTTGCGCGACAGCCAGCGATAACGCTGGAATATTCGACGGCACATGTGTAAATGCCGACACGCTTCACCGCTTGTTAGTTGATCGACGATCGATGCTCTATTCGCCGCTATCAGCGTAATGCTGTAGTTTCACTTTCAGTTTGCCGGCCACAAGTTCGGCCAAATAAACAGTTTCATCTCGGACGTGCTGACTGCTGTCTTCGTCGACGTCACGACCACGTGACAGTATACTTGATTGTTTATAGATCATTGGTATATGAGAGCTTGTACAATGTCTACTGTTGTTTGGTAGATATAGCACAGTTTGATGGTGGACGCACTCACGTTGCCGTCTAGTGGCAAATCTCAATACCGACTACTAACGCCCGTGATCATGATTTAACCCTCAGTAGCTGAAGTTCTTCACATATACGTGGACACCGTATATGGTGAACCCCGCGCAAATATGGTATCAACAAGCGCATAGTGAACACTGATACTCGATATGCACTCCTTCAAAGCGTCGTGAAACGCGAAGAGAAGCGCTAGGCGCGTCGTGTCTTCCCTCTAGTCTGGCCGTTAATTCTCAAAGGGCGAGCGGCAACGCGGTGCGACAGCCAGGCGGGCGTCGGAGAGCTATTGCTCGATACGGATGGGTGGTAAGAGCGAGGCTTGTGCTAAAGCCACCACCTCGCGGTGTGTTAAAGCGTTGACGAAATTGCATTTCATTGGAAACGCGCCGAATCGGACAGTCGTAGCAACAGCGCGTTTTCGTCTTTTAGGGGCGAAGCTCCTTAAGGCGGCACCCGTTCGTCCCTCGTAGTCGTTGTGGTCGTAGTAGTGAGTAACAAGTCTTACGCTTTGACCTCCAAGGTGGCGCCGGTGGGAGATTTCTCCTGTGCGTTGTTGAACAATAAAAAATTCGCAGCGTGCGCGTTAACTAAAAGCCGAATTCTTCTGTCTCTCATTCCCCATTAGCAGCCATTGGCATGTTCCAGTAGGAAACGTTAGTAGAAGTAGAAGTGTAAGTGTTAGCTAAAAGCCGACTTCTTCTGTCTCTCATTGCCATTAGCAGCCATTGTTTACCTCCAAGGTAGTGCCTGGTGAGATTTCTCCTGTGCGTGATTAAACAATAAAAATTTTGTTCAAAACGCCGTTGATTGATGAAATAAACCAACGAAAGACGCCAGATGTTTTGTAAAAGCAGAACGAAAGAACGCCAGATGTTTTTCTTAAAGTGTAGTAGTAGTAGTTGCATGTAGCCACCTCGCCCGATCGTCAACGGGCGAGGTGGACCGGCAAGGCGCGAGGACCCTGCCGTACGAGAGTTAAATCACACTAAAAGACATACTTTGCGGGCGATACACTCTAGTGAGCTTTCAACTTTTCGTCTTAATGTACATGATAAAGAAATTATTTCTACGAAAAACGCAAGGCACACCTTGAGCAATATGTTTGGTTTTGGGACGCTAAATGGAACCATGAGGCGATGCGAAGCCGGAGCACTTGCACGATCGCGTTCCGTTGGCTTTCGTTGGGCATGCTACCGACCTCGCGTCGTGGAACGCGCGTCCTGTCTTCCCTCTAGCCTTGCCTTTAATTCGCACAGGGCGAGCGGGGAATGCGGTCGCTCTTGGCACTCTTTCGCTCGGGAGCGGACTTCTTCCTTGCATTTCACCGATCACAAGTGATAATGAAGGGACCACGTAAACCAACAGTCAGTGCTGGGCAGTATCGAAGATACATGTATCTTAGATCCTATCTTAGATACTCTATGGGTATCTTGTATCTGTATCGCGATACGTCTCGAAAGACGAGTATCTGTATCTGTATTTCCGATACATTCGATAATGTATCGTGTATCTTAAGATACAAGATACCTCTATCGCCACAGAACCGTGCGAAACAATAATCACTAACCAAGCTCCGCTTTTCAAGCTGGTATTGGTGCCAATAAGCTATCTGAACAAGTCAAAGGACAGTGACGCAATTTTATTTTTCCGCCAGAGTCCTCCAGTGAAGGCAGAAGATGAGGAAGACAAGCGCGCGGACGTCTACGCCCAGCCCACGTACCTTTTGTTTTGTCGATTTCTTTTCTTTTTAGTTGCACCAATGCCGCGACACTTGCTCTTAGCCACTTTCCTGCGCCGCGTACTCAACCGCGTGCAGCGTCTATCGCGCAAATTCTGATGTTGCTACAGTGTCGTTATTGAAGATTCTCTTGCGTCTTGCTCCGTAACGAAATGTGATGCGTGCAAGAATGGGGTTGCTTTGTGTCTGGTGGGTTTTACGTATCAGCGATTTGAAGGATCTCGTGGATGTAAAGCTTGACTTGCATGCAATGAATGAACTTATATGCAAATAAGAGTCTAACAACTTTAGCACCACTGGTACTGATGCTAGATCTAATAGAGCAAGCGCTTACCTAACAGAAAAAAGCCGGCAGATCCCACGCATTGTGGGAATCGATGTAATGCGAAGCAGCCAGCAAAGAGCTGCATACATCGTCTTGTATGTCATTGAGGAAAATGCGTGTCATGGTTTTCATGTTAACTCCTATTATTTATGTTCGTCACACAGTCACATCGCGCAAGACCAATTCCGGGGTAGATCAAGCTAGCGAAACAGCCACCAGCGCGCCATGAGCGTGGCACGTGTCATGCTGTACATGACATGCGTGTCATGATTTTCATGATAACTCGTGTTATTTATGTTCGTCACACGGTCACGTCGCAAGATACCAATTTTGGTGTATATCAATCTAGCGAAACGGCCGCCAGCGCCCCATGAGCGTGGCACGTAAGTCATGCTGTACATGACATGCGTGTCATGATTTTCATGATAACTCGTGTTATTTATGTTCGTCACACGGTCACGTCGTAAGAGACCAATATTGGTGTATATCAAGCTAGCGAAACGGCCGCCAGCGCCCCGTGAGCGTGGCACGTAAGTCATGCTGTACATGACATGCGTGTCATGATTTTCATGATAACTCGTGTTATTTATGTTCGTCACACGGTCACGTCGCAAGATACCAATTTTGGTGTGTATCAATCTAGCGAAACGGCCGCCAGCGCCCCATGAGCGTGGCACGTAAGTCATGCTGTGCATGACATGCGTGTCATGATTTTCATGATAACTCGTGTTATTTATGTTCGTCACACGGTCACGTCGTAAGAGACCAATATTGGTGTATATCAAGCTAGCGAAACGGCCGCCAGCGCGCCATGAGCGTGGTACGTAAGTCATGCTGTACATGACATGCGTGTCATGATTTTCATGATAACTCGTGTTATTTATGTTCGTCACACGGTCACGTCGCAAGATACCAATTTTGGTGTGAATCAATCTAGCGAAACGGCTGCCAGCGCCCCATGAGCGTGGCACGCAAGTCATGCTGTGCATGACATGCGTGTCATGATTTTCATGATAACTCGGGTTATTTATGTTCGTCACACGGTCACGTCGTAAGAGACCAATATTGATGTATATCAAGCTAGCGAAACGGCCGCCAGCGCACCATGAGCGTGGCACGTAAGTCATGCTGTACATGACATGCGTGTCATGATTTTCATGATAACTCGTGTTATTTATGTTCGTCACACGGTCACGTCGTAAGAGACCAATATTGGTGTATATCAAGCTAGCGAAACGGCCGCCAGCGCCCCATGAGCGTGGCACGTAAGTCATGCTGTACATGACCTGCGTGTCATGATTTTCATGATAACTCGTATTATTTATGTTCTTCACACGGTGACGTCGCAAGATACCAATTTCGGTGCATATCAATCTAGGGAAACGGCCGCCAGCGCCCCATGAGCGTGGCACGTAAGTCATGCTGTACATGACATGCGTGTCATGATTTTCATGATAACTCGTGTTATTTATGTTCGTCACACGGCCACGTCGCAAGATACCAATTTTGGTGTATATAAAGCTAGCGAAACGGCCGCCAGCGCACCATGAGCGTGGCACGTAAGTCATGCTGTACATGACATGCGTGTCATGATTTTCATGATAACTCGTGTTATTTATGTTCGTCACACAGTCACGTCACAAGATACCAATTTTGGTGTATATCAATCTAGCGAAACGGCCGTCAGCGCACCATGAGCGTAGCATGTAAATCATGCTGTACATGACATTCGTGTCATGATTTTCATGTTATGACTTGTCATTTATGTTCGTCATACAGTCATGTTACGCCATACCAATTTTGGTGCACATTCGATTAACCAAGCGACCAGGAGAGCACAAAGTCGTAGGCGGCTAGATAGATAGATAGATAGATAGATAGATAGATAGATACGGTCAAAGTCGCAGAAGTTCGCTAAGAAATGCTTCGCATTTAATAACTTGGCGTACCGTATTTTTCACTTCCTGCTACATTTATTCAAAGACTTTAGGAAATAATAATTTGATTATTAGCACAAGTGCTTTTTTGCTGTCATTTTGCCTCCCATACATTACCTAGGTCTCTGTACTACTGTTTTTCCGGTCTGGTCACTGCAGTATCTCTTTTGTAACGCATTCCCAAAATAAGATCGCTGCATTATTCTTCTAACTGTCTGCTTTATATTTCTACTACGGTTTACCCATTTACACGTTGCCAAGGCGATTTTGAAAACAAATATATAATTATGTAGGCGTCCCTTGAGTTACAGTACAAAGCATTCTGCTTACCGCTTAGGAAAACAGCGAAATTGAGCTTGCATTATAATAATGGAAATCATTAGGAGCCACCCTAAAGTTTTTAAGACGGGGATTCGAGAAACGTTGTTTTACTGAATGCTCCGTTTTACTCATGAGCGTCCCACCGAGCTGTTTCAGGCAATTTTCCATAGGCACTGAATTTTCTATTGTCTTAATACGTAAGTTGACGATACTTCATGCTCATAGCTATTAGAGGGACACTGAAGAGCAAAACTACTTTTCTCGCATTAGTAAAGCAGTCTTCCACGATACCAAAAACACCACGCTTGCTGCGAGAAGACGCTTAATAAGCGGGAAAACGCGCAAAAAGAAAATGCAGGTGGCGACGCCACCTTGGAATTCCCGTACCATTTGCCGTGACGTCACATATTTTTGACGGCGCCTGCTTGGGCCTACGTAGTTTTTAATCGGTTAAATCGAACTACATTGTCCTCTGAGAGGGCCAGAGACATGACATAACGAGTTTGTGGAAATTTCGTCGAGCCAGTGGCGCCAAAATACGTTAAATGCTCTTTGAAGTCTTTTACGTCACGAATTACAAAGTTCGGCGCGAAATTTAAAAATGAAACTTTGATCTTGGTTTTCTCCCCTAGTAATAAACCTATGGTGGTGAAATAAACTACACAAGAGTTCTCCGAGCACACTTTATCAATCTAAACCAATTCATTGCTTCTCTTTAGTGTCCCTTTAAGGGCGCCGTCTGTATTGTGTTTGTACTCATTCAATGTGAATGTTTGATACAGAACCACCTCTCTATTTTACTTATATTAGTTTTCCTGTTTTAGGCCTTGCTAAACATTTTTCGTATTACTAATCGCCACCTAATCGGAGCTATACGCGGCAATAGCGCGAATAACGGCGGTGCCCTCCGACGCTTTGTGCAACTATACAATACGTCTGAGATGTTTCTGTGTTGCACATGCTTTCTCGTTGAAGAAAAATTGCTAAACGATTGCACGTTAGTGAGTACATCAACAAAGAATCCTTTACGCCAGAAGATAAGTAGAATATGAAAATTCATTGCTGTTTTACGTCATCTACGTATACACCCGGGGTCTCAAACTCAGCTTATACCCAGCGGGCCACAGTCGCGAAATTTAGTTCCAAGCGCCGGCACAGTGAGGATGGTGGGAGAGAGTTTGAACAAAATGACGTTGCCATTCGAAAGGAAGCCTTTCCCATGTCTCATATAGAGGTCATTTCTGAAGGGGACTTGGAGTGAGGATTCGAGAAACATCGATACCGATGTACACAACGAGTGAAATCTGTACGCGGATTGAAATATAAAGTTTTGTTCCACGGTTATGTTTCAGCACGTCGTGACCACATGTTCTTCACGAAAGAAATGCTTGAGACCAGTCATATCTGTGTAGCTCACGAACATACTTATTTAGAAAACAAAAACAAATTGGACGGAGACGGTCATGTGTGCCGGCCGGGCCGGTAGCGAACGGTCTCAAACCCCGTATACACCATGCGCTCCCTGCGCATGGTGTATAGTAACAGACATTTCATTAAAGTGAAACAAAATAGGTCACAATTAGGAAATTTTCAAGAAGGCATTTTCGTGTATAGGCGTTCGCTGCTACATTATATGGATCCATAATAACAAATTAGAGAATGCATCGAAGTATCTTAAGATACAATTGCCAAGTATCGTATCGGATACAATTATTGCGGCAGTATCTTGTATCTGTATTTCCAATACTTCTTGCCTGAGTATCTTGTATCGTATCGCGATACAATTTCAAAGTATCTTTGCCCAGCCCTGCCAACAGTACAATAAAAGTTTGATGTTTAATATATACACGATGTTTCACACTCTTTATGTTATGTACTGGGCGCATTTCACGGAAGAGTTTCACGGTTTACAGATGATTCTCTCCGTAGCTTCGCCCCACTCATCATCATTCACCCCGTGGATATGCTGTGATTTTTTCTTTCGAGCCTGGGGGCACACATGTCACCACTCCGTTATAAAGAGGACGCTCATAGCATCCATTCATCTATCCATCCATCCGAGAGCGCCGAGAGGAAAGTGTGAAAGATAAAAGGAGCGTTCATATAGCCTTCGTTATGTGTTTGGCGGTATCTCAGTGGGCTAAACGCCAGGAAGGCATGGTCGCGGACCGAGAGGTGATAGGTTCGACTCCTATCAACGGAACTTTTTCTTATGGTTTTTTTCTTTGCCTTTTGATGGTATTCATTTTGCTGACGTACTTCCGTGACGGAAATACGTCATGAAAGTCTTGGTGGACCCCGTCATAAAACACTTTCGTGTAAACAAGCATTTTTTACTAAGCAAAAAAACAGTGTTTCTAAGTAAGAGAAGTTAATGTGCCGGCTGCAGTTCTTGCAGCTTCCTGAACATTCTTTTCTGCTTTAGGCTTCATGGTAGCGCGTTTCTCCCAGGCTCAACTATAGTTCGCACCTTTCACCTAGCCCATGACAATTGTTATAGCGCGAACTCAGCACAAGGACAAAAGATATACGAAGACGTGCGTGTACCTTTTGTCCTTGTCCTGAGTTCGCGCTATAACAATTGTCATGAGCTACCAACTAGCCGAAGCCACCACCGTTCACCTAGGCGGTGTTTTCATTTGTTCCCTTCGGTCACCTCTTTTAGATGTGAAGCATCTTATAGCGGAGTTCAATCCGGTGGTGGTGGTGGTGTGCGGCGTGACCACCCTTACTGCGCATGCGCAAACCTTCTCCACTTCCCCTTCTCACTCCCTCTCTCCCCTTTCCCTCTCCACATCACCTATCCCCTTCTCTTTCCCCTCTAATTTCCCTTTCCCATCCCCTCCTCACTTCTCCTCTTCCCTCCTCCTCTTCCCTCCCATCTCCCCTCCCCCTTCCCCCTCTCCCCTCCACTTCCCCCTCCCCCTTCCCCTCTCCATTCCGCTCTCCACTTCCCCTCTCCCCTTTCCCGCTCACCACTCCACCTCTGAAACGCGGGCTCTACATGCCGAAACACTGCTTCGCATCGCCTCATGGGCCCCTTTACCGGGAGATGGTGTGATTTTTTCTCTTTTTGCTTGGACGCGTCTACATATGTGACGAATTGTTCTTTTGGCCGTGTTCATGAAGGACGTTTGCGCTGGTACAGTTCATGTAAAATCATATTACCGTTGAGCACACACTAAAGTGGTGCATAATAATTGTTTTCTCTAACATATCGCCGCGAGTCTTACTTTTCATGAGTTGAAGCTTCACCCACAAAGACTGTGGACAACGCGCTGCGCAGGCCGCGCCGCGATGTGTAAGAAGCTTCGCGATTGTTTTAGAACGTTCCGTTAAGATTGCACGCCGCACGCGAATGTTCCAGCTTTGTCGAGAGATAACGCCGCTACCAGCGATATCGCTGGAAAGTTCGAAGCGTCTGTATAAAAGCCGACGCGCTTGGCCGCTTGTCAGTTGATCGACGGTCGACACTCTGTTCGCCGCTATCAGTACATACCGTGTGTGTTGCTGTAAATTAACTTTCCGTTTCCCGGCGATAAGTTCGGCTAAAGAAACAGTTTCATCTTGAAAACGCCGACTGCTGTCTTTGTCGACGTCACGACCACGTGACAATATGCATTTTCCTAATTGGACCAGGTACTAGCTACATGTACTTATGGTCGCACTTCTGTGTATACAGTTGTACTTAAAAATACCTCGTTCTTGATTACATATGACTTTATTTACTTGGGGAAACAATTTTGCTTTATTGCTTGATTCCACCGTGAAGGGAGCGTGCAATGTATACAGCCGCAGGTGCAGTGCGAACT
The DNA here is from genome assembly GCF_013339695.2 of Rhipicephalus sanguineus. NCBI lineage: Eukaryota > Metazoa > Arthropoda > Arachnida > Ixodida > Ixodidae > Rhipicephalus > Rhipicephalus sanguineus. The sequence goes on from NC_051179.1 coordinate 182,059,865, forward strand.
TACGTTTTACATAAGCTAATTTCTTATTAGTTAAGCCGTGGCGAGGATCGCTCGCATTGCGTCTCGATATGAAACCAGTATATAGATGAAGAACAAGTGATTCTGTGGACATAAGTGGCACTGGCTGTCACTTGTCTTGCAATAAATGCGGCATATTCATGTACATCATACGTTTGCGTGGCCCTATTTCACAACTTCAGTATACGTGGCTGTTATTACATGTCATATTAGGAGAGACTAGGGTTACTTCGGACTGAGTATGGGTTTACGAAATACCATGAGTCGTCGTTATCCTCTTTTCGCCTACGCTGTTTCTTTTCTTTCTTCAAGGATTACCGCCTATGGCAGGAACGCAAGACAGCAGCGGGGCTGGAGAAGCGAACAGAATGCGTCTTTATTTACCATGCGCATAGCCCATGTAGATAGCCTATTCGACTAGTTGACCGCAGGGAAGAAATATGAAATTCGCATACTTTTTGTTCTTAGGCAGTTTCTCGTTGATTTTCCTCTATTTCAAACACTTCATAGAGGTAGAAATTAGGCTAAACATTCAAAGGCTAACACAAGTTTGAGTTTATTATTGCTCATCGGAAAAATTAAGCTTGCAACGTAAAAGACGGATAAGCAATGTGCCACATTTTATAGAATTCTTAGAGAAACAATACGGCGTTCTGTGTGCAGGTCAAGTGGACTTTGTTTCTGAACAATATTCTCAAGGACACACAGCTAACCCTAGACCTGAATGACAAGGTTGTGGTGACCGACCAGGAGTACCTGCGAAGAATGTCGCTCGTCCTCAAGGAAGAGCCGCCGTGAGTGCTTAAATAACATCAAACTGCCTTTTCGCAGTCAAGCTACCTCGCGCTTGTTTGTTTTTACGTATAAAAATAGCGATCATGTAGAAATACGCGGTTAGATTGTTTTTTTGCAGCCCCTACGGTCTTTTAAGCGACGCACAGGAGTCGGGTTGTGGCACGGCGAAGGACGCCTCAATGTCTGCATAACTTGTCCATCCTCGGTACAGCGTCGGTTCAGAGGATGTCGGCCTTCTCCCTGGTTTCGGCACCAATAATATAGAGGCAGAGAAGAGACCGACACCCGCATTGCCCTGGTTGAACATTTCGTTTTCTTTTATTGCGTGCTAACGAGCAGCCCCGCCTTACGCACGCTTCTTCGCGCGTCTTGGGCGCGGCATGGCGTTTCCCGCCAATGTTTGCCCGCTGTAGACTCAACAAATGCTTTTTGATTTCCGACAAGATAAACGGAATTTCCAGTAAACAGCAAGAACGTTTGATTTCCCTCTTTCGAAAAAGGTGCTGGTTCTCAGCTTTGCTTGTGGTGGCTTCCGCGCGAGTTTGACATCGGGAATAACGGAGCAGAGGCAAGACAGAAGATTTTGAAGCTATTCCGCGGTTAGGGTCTTCTTTCCTGGCTATGTGGCTCTTTCCGGTAGTGGACCCGGACTAGGGTTCCTTTATTCTTTAATAAAGTTGTTCTCTCTCTCTATCTTTCCGGTGAACCTAAAGGCAATTCCTACTGTTTTTTCTTTGTTGCTTGGGTCCCGACGGTACCCACGTTTTCGCATCAATTTGGGTGTTTGTCTGGGAGAATACGTGGCCTGACAGGCACCTCTGAATTAGTGCACTGCAGGGGCTCGGACCTACCCGAGAACCCGGGCCGGGCCGGCTAAAGTGTTTTTCATGGCGGGCCCGGGGCGGGAGCTTCGGGCTTAGGGTCGCGCCCGGGTTTGAGGTCACGGGCTCGGGTCGGGTCGGGCTTGGACTTTGCTCAGTTCTTAAAAGGACAATAAAGTGAAAGACTGAATTGGTTTAGACTGATAAAGTGTACTCTGAGAACTAGAATGTCCTTCATTTCACCACTATAAGTTTATGAATAGAGGAGAAAATCAGTCAATGCTCCATTTTTAAAATCCGCGATGAAATCTCCGCGCGTGACGTCACGAATTTCAAACTGTAGTTGTCGTACTTTCAGAACATTGCCTCCTGAAAATTTTCTGAACTTTGGTGTGTCAAGTCTATGGCCTCAGACGCCAATGTAAGTCATTTTTTAGGGATTAGGAACCACGTAGGCCACAGTAGACGCCGTCAGAATCTATGACATCCCGGCGTCTGCAGCACGAATTTCAAGGTGGACCCGCATTTTCTATTTGCGCGTTTTCGCATTTACGAAGAGAGTTGTCGCGGTGAGCGTGGTGCTTTTGAAATTGTAAAAGAGTAATATACTGATATTAGAAAACTCATTTGTCGCTTTCGTGTCCTTTTAAGTTTGTTCCCCATACGTTTTGCACAAGTGTATGTTTCACATTTTATCTTGAAAAAGCGCTTTTTTCATGCCGGGAAAGCTATTTGGGAAAACTTTATGAGGGACAAGTACAGAACTTCTTTTGCTGCTTGCATATGGTGCTACTTGATTCATCTAAAACGGGCGAGCTAAAAGAAATAGACCAGGCGCTTCTATAGTTAACACCTCGCTATTCTGTGCTTTATTTGCATATGTTATTATTTTATATCCCAAATGTTATTCTGTAGCCGCAGTAATAAATGTGATATAATAACTTTATACCTATAACTTATCATCGTAAGAGCAATCACAAAGATCCAAAGCGAGATAACTTTCCTGAAAGTTGCAGCCCTCCACTAAAACGAAACGACTGCCCGGAAACTCGTTACATAGAATCCCTATAAAGACACATTCTTGTTCCGTGGCTCCTTCACGGCTCCAAGTGGTCGTGTGACGCGAGATGGATGTGCACGGCCCGCTTGGTGTGCCCACATTGTTAACGTGAAAGCTTTCATCTTGTTCCGCTATATCAGGGGTTTCAAACTCTCCTCAGCTAACGGGTCGCATTCACGACAATTTCCTCCAGCAAGAGCCAGGACAATGAAGAAGGGAGGAGCAGGTAGAGGGTGGCGGGGGAAGAGGTTTTACAAAATGTGCGCTGACGTTGCCATTTGAAAGACAGTTTCCATAGTTTATATATGGGTCATTTCTGAAGGGTATCTGGCGGCAGGATTCCAACAACATATCGCTACCTACATCCGAAATGACTAATACCTGGACACCGATTCTGAAAAACAGTTTTGTTGCATGGTTATGTATCAACTCATAGTGGCCGCGGGGGGTACCTTTCAAAAAAAAGATGCTTTAGACCTGTCATGCCTGCGTAGCTTCAGAACGTACTTAAAAAGAAAAAAAAACATGGTTGATCCCTCCATTATAGGAATCGGAATAACACGAAAGTAAAGTGTGCCCTTAGAGAAGTAACTGATTGTTCACTGTACAATGATATAAGAGAGTTTGCACAATGTATATTGATGTCTGGCAGCTATAGCACCGTTTAACGTGGGTGTGCCCACTTTCATGATAGGTGGTGCATCTGCATTCCTACGACTAAGTGATTAAACAAACCCTCGTGGTAGCTGTAGTAGTTAAAGGGCCCCTCACCAGGTTTGGAAATTTTGAGCTAACGAGCGCAATGCATACACTGGGCGTTCGCGATCACGTCTGCCAAAATTTGCAACGCTACGCGCCGCGGAAATGGGTCAAATTTCAAGGTGAACGCTGCTTGCCCTTCCTCTCGCGGGCGCGCGCTTTAGAGAATGAGGGGATGACGTACATGAGAAAATGGCCCTGCGTAGATGGTAGTGCTGTGACGTCGCTCCTCTACGTAAACGACTGTGCTCTGACGTCGCCAACAGTAGCACGTGACACTGCGATAATTATTTGACACGACATGTGTAGTTTGTGTAATTTGTTGCTTTAATAGATTAATAAAACTTGAGAGAAATAATGAGACTCACAAAGAGAATGTGTGCGTCTTTTTCATTTTTTTTTCGTGAATTGCAGCGAGATGCGGGGCTAATGTGCCTCCCTTTCCCATGCGTTCGTGTCCCCGCGGTTAGCGCATCGAGCAGACGCCAGCCCTGGAAACGAAAGTAATGTTCTGGCGCGCTCGAGCATTCATTATGCTCACTTATTCTACCGCGTCCAAGTAAACGTTAATGCGGCACTGGCTCATGATACCGCCACTCTCGTGCCCGTACAAATGTCTCAACTTTCATGCCCGTGTCGCAGAAACAGGCAGTACACCGGAGAGAACGCCGACGAAACGCCCACGGCCGCTACATAAAAAAAAAGGTAGCGGCCGTGCAACGCCGCTCGCGTGCTCGGGCTGGCTTGGGCACGTCATGCGCACGTGACCATGCATGCGTATGACGTGTTCATGCGTATGTGTCAAGTGAAGAGGGCAGGGAAGGAATTTGGCTTGCGAAGGCTACACGGGGCAAGTGGCAAGGGTTTGAAACTAGCCTCCTCGCATCATGGTTTCGCGCCGCTACAAATTATTGTTTTTCTCAGCTCGTAACGAACCGATTTGAAAACTTCTTGCGGCATACTGCTCTTCATTCGGCACACAACAACTTCCAGCGTCTAACTAAAATTTGTTATGTGGCCTGGTGAGGGGCCCTTTAACGGTGAAAGCGTAATCAGAGAACGAGGTGTGACAGCCAGAAGAGCGTCGCATATTGGACGCAGAACTTGGTCGCCATCCTGGGCCATGTTAAAGTGTGATTGAACACCACGGCCGGACTAGAGGGAAACGCAAAGCGCGTCGTGCTGGCCCGGTAGACCGGCCGCGATTATTCTAGAGGCGAGCGCATGAGCGGGGAACGCGGCGTTACAGCCAGGTGAGGCAGGCGCGCATCGCAGAGCTATGAGTGAGGTCGACGCTTTTACGACGCTCGGCTAAGGTCGCCACCTCGCGGTGTGTTAAGGCATTGACAAAATTGAGCTTCTATTAAAAAAATTACACCATCTCCCGCTAAAGGGGACCATGAGGCGATGCGAAGCCGGAGCACTTGCACGATCACGTTCCGTTGGCGTTCGTTGGGCATGCTACCGACCTCGCGTCGTGGAACGCGAAGAGGGACGCTACGCGCGTCGTATCTTCCATCTAGCCTGGCCGTTAATTCTCACAGGGCGAGCGGGGAACGCGGCCTACAGGCGGGCGAGAGGGGGGCAGCGTAGGAGAGGAGAGAGAAGGGGAGGGGACGCGCATGCGCTCGAGCTCATCGCGGCGTTGAGCAGGGGAGAATTTCGGCATGTCCAACCCGCGTTTCAGAGGAATAGTGGAAAGGGGGAGGGGAGAAGGGGAGAGGGAAAGTGGAGAGGGAAAGGGGAGAGGAGGTGTGGAGAGGGGAGAGGAGGTGTGTGGAGAGGGTATGCGCATGCGCAGTAAGGGTGGTCAGAACGCACACCACCACCACCACCACCACCGGATTGAGCTCCGCCTTAAGATACTTCGCATCTAAAACGCGCCGAATGGGAGGGACGTGTAACGCGTTGCAGGTGCTAATCGCGGAGGCCACAGTAATGACGAATTATTTTACTTTACATCTCCCAGAGCGCAACACCACCCCGGCGACTGAGAAAGTAGTAGATATTGTCACGTGGTCGTGACGTCGACGAAGACAGCAGTCGGCGTTTGTAGGATGAAACTGTTTATTTGGCCGAACTTGTGGCCGGAAAATGAGAACTAGAACTACAGCAATGCACGCTGTACAATGATAGCGGCGAACAGGGCGTCGTCCGTCGATCAACCGACAAGCGGTCACGCGCATCGGCTTTTATACAGGCGCTATCGAACTTTCCAGCAATATCGCTGGTGGCGGCGTAATTTCTAGACAAAGCTGGAACATTCGCGTGCGGGGCGCAATCTTAACAAACCGATCTACTACAATCGCGACGCTTCTAGAACACTACTTCGCGGACAGCGTCGAGCGTTGATAACCGTCTCTGCCGGTCAAACCCGAATACATCAAAACAAGACAAGAAGTGGGCGTGGCAATATAAAAGGCGCGTTTGTAAAGACGCTAGAGCCTGTGACCCGTGGCGCAGTGGATAGCGTACCCGGCATGTGTTGTTGCGGACCGAGCGGTCGTGGGTTCGACGCCCGTTGACGGAACTTTTTTTCTTTGACAGTGACCGTGTATATTTTTTGGACGTCATTTCCGTGACGGAAATACGCCACTGAAGTTTTGGTAGACCCCGGCATAAAACAATTTCGTGTTAAAATAATGGGACGAAGACAGTCATGTACGGGCCGCATGTTTGAGACCCTTGCCCTATACAGTGCGAAAGGTATACATGATAATGGCGCAACACATTTGGAATGGGCAGGAATTGCATAGGTTCATTAAATGAGGCGTGGGGCAAGTATATTCGCTTGACAAAATATCTGGCTTGAAAAAATACAATCACAAATTCAGTGCCAGGTGATGTCCCTTTATCACGAACCATATGCATCCAATGAGTAAAGGCCTGACCACACTTAAGTGTTACAACGCGTCAGCGCATGGCGTGCCCTCTCCCTATGTAGGCCTTCTCCCTCCATATGGAGAGGGTGTGGCGCTGAGTCTACAGTAGAATGGATAGTTGGGCTAGTTGGAATGCATGCATGATTGATGCAGCGCTAAAGACGGAGACGAAAAGAAACACAGAGTGCACAGGACCGAACGCTGTCTCGCAACTGAAAGCAATATTTCGAAAAAAGAAAACCGAGAAAACCAGGAAGGGCATAGCAGACATGCGCATCAAAGAGTAAAGCAAATTAATGAACAGCAACACGTGCACATCCTTTAGAACAAATTCAAACATGTCACTTGACATTGCACGAGCCAAGCAGATAAGCAAACTCCTTGTCCGTCAAGAAAATTGACGGATGGCTCGCACATGCGTCTCCCAGCCTTTTACTGTGAAAGGCCTCGATAACTTTACGGGTTACTTTGATACTGTGCCTAGAAAGCACTTCCGCCTCTACGAAGACCGGAGAGCAGCCACAAGTATTACAACGCGATGCTAGATGTGATGTGGTAGTCTTTTTCAAGGACTGATTATATTCCATTGAACGAACGTTGATACACTTGCCGCTTTGTCCCACGTACGATTTGCGGCAAGTAAGCGGAATTTGGTACACCACCCCGCGCTTACAAGGTACATATGAATGACACATGTTTATGTTTGTAGCCGTCAGTTTTCTCTTCAGTACCCTACATTTTTTTCTTAACAAAAGGGCAGATCCTATATAGCTTTTCTGGAGCAGAAAACACCGTTTTAATACCATATCTCTTGCCAACGTTGCTCAGGCCGTGGGAAAGCTTATGGACATACGGCAAAACCGATACGTTATCGTATTTTTTCTTTTCATCACTGGTGTCGGGACGATTTTCATTCTTGACCCATTTCAACAGCGTTTCACTGCAACTAGCTAGAAAGGACCCCGGAAAACCTGTATTTTTTAGCCGCTGAATCCGTGAGCAGAAACTGCGCTCCAAACCATACGTACAAGACTTAGTAATAGCAGACTTCAGGGCTGAGAATGCAATTCCGTTTTTGACAACTTTTGAGTGCCTTGAAGAAAATGGAAGGAGCGGTTTTTGTGACCTTAGAAGGTAACACCAACAAACATGGTTAACTTCAAAAGAAAGGCACAAATCTAAGAACTGTAACTTGTTGTCCTTAATCAACTCAAGTGTAAACCTAAGCCCGAGTCCACATTCGTGAAAGACGTTGAAAACATCAGTCGCCTTTCTACTATAGTGATCACATGTGAAAAACACAAGGTAGTCATCAACATATCAATAGTCATCAACATACCAATTCCTTTAGGATTTCTCGGTTTTTTTTTTCGAAATACATGTTTTAGTTGCGACACAGCACTCTGTGTTCCTTTTCGTCTCCGTCTTTAGCGCTGCATCACTCATGCTGAGTCTACACGCCGCGCGCTGACGCGTTCTAATGCGTACGTGTGGTCAGGGCTTAAGTGCCGACATGCTTGGCCGCGCCTTTATTACCACACTGGAACGAACCCAGAAAATAGATCGAAATCGCTTCTTCCATCTCCGGCCGGTCCTACCCGCGTAGTCCAATGACCACCTTCTACCAGTACAACATCGTTAGGAAGATATGTACCATTATGATATTGCCACGCCCACTTCTTGTTTTATTTTGATGTTTTTTGGGTTTGACCAGCAAGGACGGTTATCAACGATCGAGGTTGTCCGCGAAGCAGTGTTCGAGAAGCTTCTTGATTGTAGTAGATCGTTTTGTTAAGATTTCGCGGCGCAGGCGAGTGTTCCAGCTTTATTGAGAGATAACGCCGCCACCAGCGATATCGCTGGAAAGTTCGATGGCGCCTGTATAAAAGCCGACGCACTTGACCGCTTGTCAATTGATCGACGGTCGACGCTCTGTTCGCCGCTATCAGTGTATTGCTGTAGTTTGAGTTTCAGTTTCTCGGCCACAAGTTCGGCCAAATAAAGAGTTTCATCTCGGGCGTGCTCACTGCTGCCTTCTTCGACGTCACGACCACGTGACAATATCAAAAAAAAAAGAGCACGGTGCAAACCATACATTGCTGAAACCTGCAAGGAGAAGCCCTCAATAAGGAGTTTTGTAGATGGCATTGGGTGATTCCACGAGAGATCGAACATGCCTGTCCGGTCGCAATTTTTGTTTTGCCTGGGTTTTTCATATGTTATGTGGGCACATCCAAAGTGCACGGAACCGAAAATTTTATTTCCAAAAAACGCTCCTAGCGCGGCAAAAAATTATTTGAGGTGGCGGCGCGGGCCTCCTGTTTTTGCTCACTGCAATGTTTTCGGATTTCACGGCCGAATTTAGCGCGAACTATAAATGATGTGTCGAAATTTTTTTGCTGGTTTTAATACGCATTACTGTGAATTACATCCATGCTTTTTTTATGCTGTCCTCAAAAATAAGAAAACGTGAAAAAATGGCAAACACGGCCGAAATCAAAAAAGGGTCCTAAGTTTGAGGCGCCTTGGCGCCTTTGCTATTACAAACAGAAACTTGAAAACAATGTCAAATATAGAAAAGAGTCTTTGTAACATTTATACGGAAAATCATTTTGCTACAGGCAGCACAAAAAAAGAAAAAAACAGTTAAATAAGCGAGTTTTTTCAAAAAAGTACATTTTCAAAAAATAAAATAAAAAAAACTCCGGTCTCAATTTTGACGAGAATTTTTTATCGAAGAGCGCTTATGTCAGTGAACACACGGTTTTAATATCATATGTCCTCATTTGCTTTATTTACGAGATATAACTGGCCAAAATGACCCTTGCTGTGTGTGCTTACTTCAGCGCGACTGATGGTTGTTATTAGCTTGCATTGTGCGTAAATCTCAGTTTTAATTATTCTGCTGCAGCAAAGCCTTGCTCTGGTGGCTTTTCGTCAAGAAAAATGTGTTCTCAGATTTTATTTGAGTATATCGTGCTGCAAAAGTGGGCTGCTGCCGCCGTCTAAATGGCTAACGTGTAAACAGTTTGCAGCCTACAACCTCGCCTACAATCATCAGAGGAAAGATGGGCGTGCCTGTTCAAGATATCAATCGCTTCTTCTTCCTGAAGAAATGCCTGGTCTACCTCATCGCGGTTAGATGTAGACAGGTTTTCCTTGAGAAGCGTAAAGCAATGCAAGCAGACTTCGCAGGTGTCGCGAAGATCCTCAGCCTATGACAGTAGCTTCTGGAGGTAGGCAACAACAAAAAGAGCAAATAAAGAAAATTTCCGCAACGAAAAATTTCCTCAGCAATCTTCTTTTTCTGAACGCGTAAATAATCGGCCCAGGATAATAGGACCTAGCCATGGGCCGCGGGCATCGCGTGTAGTGAACAGCTAGACCTAGAGCAAGTCGAAACGTTTATACTGAACGGTGCCGCACAAATTATCTCACATCTGCGCAGCTGTCATGAATGCGTTTCCAGAACTGCTCATGGTTTAACATTTTATGACTAAGGGTGTCTAAGCGCTCTGGGCTGTAATAATTAATTTGTAGGCCACACTCATTCTCGAAACTAAGGGTAATGTCCGTCTGGCGCCACCAATGACCTCTGCTGTCCTCGACGTGGGATAGCACTTTAGTAAAGTGGCAACAAAACATCATCAATTGGGCAGCTTCGGCCACTCATGGCTTAATCGTGCCGCACCGCACGTTTTCTGGCTGTTGAAATGCTGAGGTAAAGGTCGAGATGATACAGGAAGACGTTACCTGCGACGCCGAAAACATGTGATAGCGGGAAGTGAAATAAACGGCTCGGAAATGATTGAGCTAACTTTTTACAAATGTTGTTTGCGTCGAATGGGGAAGATGGTTAGAGCGTACAATGCACGTAATCGAAGGGAAGCAAGCATGCAGTGAGAAAACAACTGCATAACAGCACGCCTGCTGATTGTGGCATTTAGTTACAGATTAGGTTGGCCTTCGCTGCATACAGATGCTTAATTCTGTGTGCAAGGAGAGTTTTGACAAAGTGACCTAAACCATGTGTTCGCGGTGCCTCGCGTTCTTCTGATTAGCGAATACTGGCGGGGTGAGTTGAGGTTATAAGCTGAAACTGCGTACGCGTTAGGCCTTTAGAGAGCGGCAGCAGCCCACCGCCACACACGCTAGACACAATTAAAGTTTGAGAATACATTTTTCTTGACGACAAGACACCAGAGCAAAGTTTTACTGCAGGAAAATAATTAAAACTAGATTTACGTGCGATGCAAGCTGATGACAACTATCAATCGCATTGAAGTGAGCGCACACAGCAAGGGTAATTTTGGCCCGTTAAATCTGATGAACAAAGCAAATGAGGACATACATATCAACATGGTGTTTTCACTGACATAAGCGCTCTTCGATAAATTTTGTCGTCAAAATTGAGGCCTGAGTTTTTTTTTTATTTTTTGAAAATGTACTTTTTTGAAAAAAAAACTCGCTTCTTTAACTATTTTCTTCTTATTTTACGCTGCCTGTCGGAAAACGATCTTCCGCATAAGTGTTGCAAAGGTTCCTTCAAATACTTGACACTTTTTTGAAGTATCTGTGTGAAATAGGAAAGGCGCCAAGGTGCGTCAAACCTAGCAAACTTTGTTGATTTGGACCGGGTTTGCCACTTTTTTCACATTTTTTTTCCTTTTGAGGACCGCATAAAAAAGCATGGACACAGTAATGCGTATTAAAACCAACAAAAAAAATTTCGACACATCATTTATAGTTCGCGTTAATTCGGCCGTGAAATCCGAAAATATTGCAGTGAACAAAAACAGGAGGTCCGCGCCGCTACCTTCAAATATTTTTTTTGACACGCTGGGAGCGTTTCTTGGAAATAAAAATTTCGGTTCCGTGCACTTTGAACGTGCCCACATAACATATAAAAAACCCAGGGAAAACAAAAAATGCGACCGGACAGGCATGTTCGATCTCTCGTGGAATTACCCCATTGAAGGGTGGCCCGACGTTCGGGAACTAGAAAAATGAAGGGATGAGCTAGACAGCTATATTCATTCTACAGAGGTCCACAAAGGCATCCTGCATTTGTTCCAGTGGTGGAAGTTAAGGACAACGACTGCTGACGCTTTCAGAATTTGCAAGGCTAGCGCAAGCAGTGCGATAAACTTTAGCGCGGCAGGATATGTGATGCAACAGCGCATGGCGTGCTTAAAGCCGGTATCTCTTGATAATATGATTTTTTGCGCAATATGTGAAGAAATAAGCTATAAAATATGCGGCTGTGTCTACCAGCAGTGGTGTGATATATGAAAAGAATGCTATGACGTTTTTTTTTTCTTCCTTTGGGCCTGCTCGTACGTATTTTTAAGAGTACACGTGGTGCATGCGGTTCGTTATAAATTTTATCTAGATCAGTGTATTTACAACAAGGTACTAAATTTGGCTTTCTCCCTTCTATTTGTCTTGCTGTGGCAAGGTGCCACTATGCTGAAGACAGGTGCTGCATATCCGGGAGGGTGCAGGATTGGCTTTGGCGTGAGAGCATGCTTTAAATTTCAATAGAGCGCAATAAAAACAAAGAGAGCGCTCTGTTCTCTGTCTCCTTTGTTTTTACTGCGCTCCCTATCGAAACTGAAGTCATGCTGCAAATCACTTTCCTCGCAGCAATACCTAATACGAAATGGTCTTGATGATCCACATTGTATTTGCAGAACAAATGGGTACAGTATACTATACTGCAAACAAACATTCATTGTACCCAGTATGTCCGCTCAACTGTTTTCACCGTGAACCCCTTTTTACAAGAAATTACCGTAGGGTAAAATATAATGGTTAGCGAAATATTCGCCAACAAAGCATAGATATTTGCCACATAAAACACCTTGCTGCCGATTCCATGTTCGGTCAACACCACCTTGATTACTGGCTCGGGCCTCAGTCGGGCCTGATCTGTCATCGGGCCGGGCCGGACCGGGCCATGTAGGCGACATTTTTTCTCCGCTTCAGGCCGGGCCCGGGCCTCGCTTTGAGTCGCCGGGCCGGGTTCGGGCGGGCAAACTTGAAGTAGTTCCGTGCACGGGCCGAATATCACGGCCCGTGTAGTGCTGTACCCTTAATTGCCTAAAATGTTAGCTTCATGCACAGCAAAGTGCAACATATGGCAATGACGCATATTTTCCCATTCAATGTGCGCAGGTACGTCGTGGTTAACTACATCGCGTGGCGCGTGGTACAGCTGTTGGGACCACTATCCATTGACAGGCTAAGGTACGCTCAATTTCGCTTTGACCGGTATCGCTACTCGCTCGTCCAGATCCAGCCGCTTTCACGGCAGTGCTTCGACCTCACCTTCAGATATATGCGCTTCGTCATAGGGCGCATCATCTATGACCGCGACACACAGCGCCCCATTGAACGACATGCCAAGGTGAGCTTGACTTTCTTTTTGACAGAACACTGATCAGCAGTCTAAGCATAAGCCATCATAATATCGCGAAGACAAGTGCTATGCTAAATATGATTTGGTGCGAGAAGATGCGCCCTAACATCTGTGGGTTCTCAGACGTAGCAAGGGATGGTCCAAGTTCAAATGTAGTTCCACTCCGGGACATATACGCTCTGCTTTTTGTACAATAATTGGAAACGATAAGCCTATGATAAGTTTTATACTGATATATAAAAGTGTGGCAGCACAGTTCTTGGTGGTATGAAGCATGCGTAGTTATCCGAACATTACCGTTTTGTCTACAAATGCGCGCACCTTTTGCCCACAATCGCTCTCAGCTCTAGTAGGGCTATTATTGAAGTGAGAAGAAAGGACAGGTCGCCAAGGCTTTTGCCACTTCGTGACCAGTACACAAAAAGAAAGGATGGGACATGCTGAGCCAACTGATTTATTGGTCCTTCACATTAAGGGTTCTCACATAATTGAAAAACCTTCTGTGGTAAGCAACAAGACATGTTCCGCAACTGTAAAGTGGTGGCAATGTCAATTATCCAACAGTGCTATAACGAGATCCAGGCTCATTCTAGCGAAGCGATGTTCATACGTGCTTATGAATACTATTGCGATAGCAAATATGCATATATAGACGCTCGAGGCGCATACTCGCGTCCATCGCGGAGGGTTAGCGGTTACGGTGCTCGGCTGCGGATCCTAAGATCGCGGGTTCGATCCCGCGCGGCGGTTGCATTTCGATGGGGGCGAAATGCTAGAGGACCATGTACTGTGCGATATCAGTGCAGCTTAAAGAACACCAGATGATCAAAAAATCCGGACCCCACCACTACGGCGTGCCTCGTAATCATATCGTGGTTTTGGCACGGAAAACCCCAGATATTATGAAACCGTTAAGCGCACAAAGACGGGAACAAGAAGACGACACACAGACACACATTTGGAAGTAGCGCTCTGTCTGTCGGCTTCTTGTTCCCGTCTTTGTGCGCTTAACGGTTTCATAATGTCAGTGTACCAACTAGCGCGGACCCAGCCTCTGACCCAGATATTGTTAAGGCGCATGTTTACAGTTACCGTGGCCGTGGGGTTCCCTATAACGCACAATGGCGATAACATCACACCACGCATGTTATGTTTTATTTGCGATTTAAATCGTGTGGAGGCAGTGGACGATCGTGGCTCAAGCGTATGGGAAACGCGCCGGCCATCTTCCTTCGCGCTAAAGTCCCGGGGGTGTCACGGAAGGAGGATTACGTGTTTTCGGCAGGTACTGGTAAGCTTGAACGGCCTTATCTTGAGAGAGTTCAGCAGACAGCCTTTGTGAGTACTGCGTGCTCACTGCCCAGTTTGGTTGAAGCGATAAATAGCACGAAGGTCATTCGCTTGCCGCAGCGCCCGTATTTGCTTACGCCAGGGTTATGCGCCGTAAAACAGCGCAGGAGAAAACAACAGACCAGACGAGAAGGACACGTAACACAAGGCGCACTAACAACTGAAAGTTTATTCAGTATCTGCACAGAATAAATACTGTATTCAAATGAATAAACAGAAAAAAGAAGGTTAGAAGGTATATGGCAGTGCATCACGTGGTCCCTACTACTGCGTGTGCAAAACGGTTCCTGCCAGAAATTTAACATCTTTCTCCGAAAGCAATACAGAAGGCATGGTGACAAAAGATTCTCCGAGCTTTTTAATCTTTAGGGTTTCAACAACCTCTATTGTAAACCTGTCAGCTGATTTGTACATGACGCCAGTGCTTTCAAATCGAAGTGCGCAACCGTAGTCTCTGCAATGGATACCTAGATGCCCCGATACCGCTTTCGTTGGGTTGTACTTGTGCTCTTTAATCTATCATCAAATCAAATCAAATTTATTTCAACATACAAGCGATGTCGTGGACAATGAACTAAAAGCCAGCAAGGCTTGACAGGGTCCATTGCCTATTTTCCAGGCAGTGACAAAACGGGAAAAACAAGAAATACACCGGAATTAAACTATAAGTACAGGGCATAACATTTAGGCATCTTCCTGTTTGGCCTATGTATGACGCACCGCAAGACAGAGGGATTGCGTAAACCACATTATCGGTGCACTGTACAAACCTGTCGCGAGGCTTCTTAGTGCACAGAGGTGTCTTACTTTCCACGTTAACCGCCCGACACATTTTTGCCAGCTTATCGGGTGCGGTAAACACCACCTTTACTCCCGCCCTTTCCGCCACTTTCTTCAAGTTGTGAGAGACGGAATGTACGTAAGGAATGGCGGAGACATTCTTTGTGCCACACTCTTGTGCTGCTGCACGGTCAGCGTTAGCGCCTTGGTTCTTCACTTTTAGCATTTTCTCTGCAACACCAGACAGAATTGCTCGCGGGTACGCCGCGTCTGTTAGACGACGTACCTGGTCGTCGAAACTACTTCGCAGACGGTGAACGCATGATTTCTTTAGGGCACTGTCAAAAGATGAATAACCGATGCTACGCTTGACAAGGTTAGAATGCGAGCAATGAAACAACAAAACCGGTTTTATTTTGCTCTAGCCCAACTAGCACAAAAACACATCTTGACAAGGCCAGGGTCATGTTCAAGTACGCCAGGTCGCGTGCCAAAGGAGTTAGTTGCTAGCCTTATTTTGTATAACATTCCTATTTGTAGTTATCACATTCATTGCTTCGCCCTTGCGGGAGAGCTATGGCTTTTTTTTCTGGACCTACTAATGTCGTTACCAATGGTGCCAGGTTTGGCTACATTGCGCCAAATTGGCTAACTTCAGGCTGCTGGTAGGAACGAAATTGGCTCGGCTACTGCGCTGCTTTTCGGCTACTTTTGATATAGCTTGCCAATTGCAAAATATTCATCAATATGTATGTATCTCATATTAAGCAGCAACTTTAGGAATTATTTGAACCTCTTGCCTTCCAACCCAGGCACTTCAAACGTTTGCAAGGTTGTTCATCGGCATCGTGAATCCGACGCGGCGCCTTCATATCAACCAAATGATTCAAAAGTTTGCATGTTGGCAGCTTAAGCTGGAACGAAAGTTGCAGGATCTACAGTGGAGGATATATGTTCGCGCAACCAATCGTTGATTTTTGAACGAAGATATAAAACTGCAAAAAAATATCAGGCAGAAACCATATGGCGCATCTTGTAGATAGCGCAGTTAAGCAGTTTCTCCTGCTGACTTAAAACGCAGAAGCCCAGTGCGTTTCCTTATGAGAACCTTGAAGAAATGTGGCCATAGGAAAAGCATGATGATTTGCTGCTTTCGGTTCTGCGGATAACGTTGGGACTGCGACTGAGGAACTTGAATAGTTCCAGCTTTGATATTCCTGAAAATGATTGCCAAATTTAACGTAAACATATTCCACTTGAACCGCAGCTGCGATTCGAATTGTGTGATAGCATTCAAGTGTGTCTTGTTCGCTCAATTTGAGCCAAATTATCCATGTCTGGTGACGTCTTAGCCGCTGGCTTTCGAGTATGCTGCAACAAAACATGGCCACCTAGGCGTCTTTTCAGCTCCCAAAATTGAATTTCGCACTTTAGTTACACAAAAGAAAAATGTTTTTGAGACTCGAGGACTGTTGGTTGGGGCCTCAATTTGCAGACTACTTATTGCTGAATGCGACTTTAAACCATAATTGGCAGTGAACAGGGCAATCAAAAGGGCTCCGCATCCAAGGCACTCTGCACTGATGGGTTTTAGAAGTCGGACATCAGTGGAGCTGAAACTTCATCCACACGCAAAAAATGATTGCGAAACTGACTACAAACTGTGCTTCAATAGAAGCAACTGTGATACTGAGCAAAGTCACGACGTACTCATTTTCATTGTCACCACAAGGCCGTTTCTTCGCGTCCTTTCAAGAAAAGTTACGCAAGACACGTTTAAGCGAAATTCATTTCTGGGAAAGCGCAAGAAGCTTTATTATCCTGCACGAAATGGTGGCTAAAGTAAACAATTTATTATTGAACTTCCCTAATTTTAAGTTACAAGTGTTCACGTTGTATTTATAGTTTGGCCAAAATGCTTTTGCATTTATTCATATAAATATGAATTTCGCAGTTCTCACTGGCGCATGGCTACTTGTGGTGTCTTTGACGGCCCTTGGCATAAGTTGACTACTTTTCAGCAATTCTTTCCAATTTTTTGCCTACTCTTTCTCGTTTTGACCTGGCAACCCTGCTTATTCCTGCTGGATTTAGAAATGCTGTTCCGGATTACAGACGCATATTCAAGTTGCGAAATACATTTGGTTGTGTGCAATTTTCGAAGGGGTGTTGGCGAGCTGAAGACCTTTGATGTCTACGCACAGAGCTGAGAGAGCAAAGATCCCGCTTTGCAACGTGCTTACTGTGAGCAGAAGCAGACAAGTAAAATGTCTTCTCAGAGAGAACACTGAGATCGTTGATCTCAAGAACAATGCAGAATTAACAGAGCGTGAGAATGATACTCTTGCAGTTTTGCGAGTGAAGGTCATGAATTAGGTCTTAGTATTCTTCAGAGAGCGGTTGCTCCTGCACCATTCAGAAAAAGAAAATAAATGTCATCTACAGCATACGACAGTCGTTAACAGTATGAAACCCTTTAAATATACTGATGTGTTGGCATGTAGACTAGAAAAAGAATAACCCCGGAAAACGCCGTTAACACAATTTTTGATAAAGCTCTTGCCATGTATTTCACTTGATGTGTGTGCAAACGCGCCTGTGGTGTACTGAGCGTTATATTTCCATGTTTCTTTTTTCCGAATGAGAGCGCTCGTTTAGTCATCCTGTCTTGCTGTGTCCCGTATAATTACGCTCAAATCTATTCCAGGAAGTTGTTCAACTGCTACATACTTTGAGTAGTAGTCAACTACGAGTAAGTGTCAGGGTTGCCAGGTCAAAATGAGGAAGAGTGGACAAAAAATTGGAAAACTTGCCAAATGGTAGCCAAGTTATGCCAAGAGTCCTCAAAGAAGCCAAAAGTAGCCATGCGCGCGCGAGAACAACTGCGACATATTTATTTTTATTGTCACGGGGTCGGTACTTTAAAAGTTCTTAAATGTTGACACCCTTTCGAACGTCTCCTGCCAGGTCTCAGTGTCTTCACTTGGTGATCCATGGAAGGTCGGCGGCTCTCTGGGCGGCTGCATCACTACAACTGCAGCTGTCATCGTGCCCGTTGTCTTTGTCGCCGTTGCTTTTGGCTTGTCCGGTAGGAGTCCAAGTCGATGGGGTAGCCCCTTCAGTCTGCGCCTCGCTCGACTGTACCTGATGGTATCGGTGTCTTCACAAATGGGGCTGGGTTCAAGGCTTCGCGGGGGCGTCGGGAACATCGACGAACAGCACCTCCACCAGATGTCACGGGGTCGTGGCATTGACAAAGTCAGCAGTCGGCGTGTCCAAGATGAAACTCTATCTGGCCGAACTTGTCGCCGGGAAACGGACAAACTACAGCAGGCAATGCACGATGAACACTGATAGCGGCGAACAGGGCATCGGCCGTTGATAATCTGATCATCGTTGGGACGCGCCGTATTTATGCATCATGCATGGAACTTTCCAGCCTTATCACTGGTGGTCGCGCAAGCCGTGGAATAGTCTTCACTATTCGTGTCCTGTGCGCAATCTTAACAAAATGATCTACTACAATCGCGAAGCTCCTCAAACACTGCGGCGCGGTCTTCGTCGAGCGTTGTTAACCGTCTCTACGAGTCAAAACCGAATACATCATAGACACTCGTGGCAATGCCCCACTCTGAGAAAGCATCGCCCCGATGCTTAAAACAAAACACAGAATTGAATTCATAGTGCAATAGCGCAAAAACACAGTGACACAGGCAAGAGAGACGATAAGGCGCTAACTTTTAACTGACGCTTATTTTTTCGGAAACACACATATATACATAAAACAAACAATTGCTCATGCGCAGTGACTCCGTCCGACACCAAAAACAAAAAATTCTCACTTTCCCAGTCACAGCCCTGAGACCAGCAAATCTATTTCGTTATCCGAAAGGGATAAAGATGGGTGGCTTATGTACTTATCTTTGAACCGCGCAATAAAAAACGCTTCGGCTACCTCTCTAGCTGTTTGATCGCCGTTGTGAAATGATATGGTTGTGTCATCAAAACACGGCGTACATTTGCACTCTGCGCAGTGGAGGGACAGGTGTCTACTTGGCCTGCATTCCAATAAAGAATGGTGTTCACGAAGTCGAACATTTACGCAACGTCCAGATTGTTGCACATATGTGCGACCACGTGACATTGGTAATTGGTAAACAACGCCCTTCTTATTGCATTCTACAAACTTCATGGTATGACGCATGTCACATTTCCTAGCCAAGTTAGCACTTCCTTTGTTGTACATGCGCTCAACCGCGGGGCACACACGGCTAAGTTTGCTTTTAGCGTAAAATATTACCTTCCTATTGTATTTTCTGCCAATCTTTTTTAAGCGATGTGAGAAGCTATGGACATATGAAATGACAGCCATTTTCATCTATTCTGGTTCACATGCTTTTTTCGATTCATTGGGTGATTAAAAATACTTCACTACTTTCTCGCACGTTCCGAGGAATGACGAGGACGGGAATCCTGCTTGCTTCAATCGAGCAACCTGGCCTTCAAGACTCTGCCTCATTAAGTGGTGGCAAGTCTTCGACAGTGCAGACTTAAAATAAGAAAAAGCAATGCTGTTCTTAACAAGTTTGTGTGGGAAGATCTGAAATTCAAAATTGGTTTTTCAGATCTTGGTGCATACATCTAACACGCTTGGTCCGCATCAAAAGATAAGGGCAAGTCTAAAAACTGCAGTTTGTTACCCGTAGGCAGTTCACATGCAAAGTTTAAACCATCACCATGCTTTTTGAAGAGTGATGGAACTGTATCTTTAATGTTGTCCACCTGCGAACACCTGCCAAGAACCTAAGGAAATGGAGCTTAAAAGCTAAAGAAATGGAGCTTAAAAGCGGAGCAACCTTTGAGTCAATGGAAACTCCAGACTTCTGAATGAACACCTGACCGTTAAAACCAACAAATGTGTTGCGAAGGTAAAAGACCAGTAATTCCAAAAACGATTGAACGGGCATTCCGGAAAAATATCTGAAGGCAACCTCATCATTGTCTTGAGTGAGAGTTTCCCTAACGTACTGCATAAACTGGTCCTGTGGCAACGAATATTAGAGATCTTCTACGTCTACACTAAATCCAATTATTCTTTCGAGTTTCGCTGACGACAAAAATAAAACAAGAGCTTCAGAATTCGAAATAACGGATGGATCCCCAATGAAAAGGGAATGCAGCATCTTCTGAAGAAACGACGAGACAATTAACTGCCACGAACCTCGTTCGGAAACAATTCACCTGAAGGACATAGCAGGTTTGTGTGTTTTAACACGAAAGTGTTTTATGCCGGGGTCCACCAAGACTTCAGTGACGTATTTCTGTCACGGAAATGACGTCGAAAAACTTTCCACGATCAGATGGCAAAGAAAAAAGGTTCCGTCACCGGGCATCGAACCTACGACCGCTCGGTGCGCAACAACAGATGCCGGGCACGCTATCCACTGCGCCACGGTCACAGACTCCAGAGGCTTCACAAACGCGCTTTTTATATCTACCACTATCCCGGTCGGCGAGGCGGTGTTGCCCTCTGGGAGCGGTCAGGTAAAGTAATTCGTCAGTACTATGGCCTCCGCGATTAGCAACCTGCAACGCGTTACACGTCCGTCCCATTCGGCGCGTTTTCAATGCCTTAACACACCGCGAGGTGGCCACATTAGCCCAAGCGTCGTAAAAGCGTCGACCTCGCTCATCGCATCACGCTAATCCAAACCAAAAAATCACAGCATATCCACGGAGTGAATGATGATGAGTGGGCGAAGCTGCGGAGGTTCATCGGCAAACCGTGAATCTTCCGTAAATTCTGCCCAGTACATCATCACCGACGTGAGATCGGGCGCGTTTATACTAAAGGTTCGATGAGAGTTATGACGACTTGCAGCTCACTTTACATCTACGCTGTGAATTTTCCTTGTTTAGAAAACCATTGCTTTAGAAAACATCTTTCGTCTTTCGTTAAGCAGCTGGCGTCTTTTCGTTTTGCTTTAGAAACATCTGCCGTCTTTTCGTTTTGCTTTTAGAAAACATCTGGCGTCTTTCGTTGGTTTATTTCATCAATCAACGGCGTTTTGAACAAAATTTTTATTGGTTAATCACGCACAGGAGAAATCTCACCAGGCACTACCTTGGAGGTAAACAATGGCTGCTAATGGGAATGAGAGACAGAAGAAGTCGGCTTTTAGCTAACACTTACACTTCTACTTCTACTAACGTTTCCTACTGGAACATGCCAATGGCTGCTAATGGGGAATGGGAGACAGAATAATTCGGCTTTTGGTTAACGCGCACGCTACGAATTTTTTATTGTTCAACAACGCACAGGAGAAATCTCCCACCGGCACCACCTTGGAGGTCAAGATCTGGTACTAGCGTTACGACTGGTTACGCACTACGAGAGAAGAACGGGTGCCGCTTTAAGGAGCTTCGCCCCTAAAATAGCTCTGCGACGCGCGCCTGCCTCATATGGCTGTAACACCGCGTTCTCCGCTCACGCGCTTGCTCCGAGAAAAATCGCGGCCGGGCTACCGGGGCGGCATGACGCGCTTTGCGTTTCTCTCTAGTCCGGCCATGGTGTTCAATTACATTTTAACATGCCGCGGGATGGTGACGAAGTTCTGCGTCCAATATGCGACGCTCTTCTGGCTATCACACCTCGTTCTTTGATTACGCTTTCACCGTTATCTACCACCACAAGGGTTTGTTTAATGATTTAACATGGACGTTAGTCGTCGGGATGGAGATGTACCACCAATCTTCAAAGTGGGTACATACACGTTAAACGGTGCCATTAGCTGCCAGACATCAACATACATTGTGCAAACTCTCTTATATCAATGTACAGTGAACATTCAGTTACTTCTGTAAGGGCACGCTTTACTTTCGTGTTATTTCGATTCCTATGACGGAGGGATCAAGCATGTTTTTTTATCTTGAAGAATACCTCAAGGCATAAACCTTTTTCTTTCCGAACAACACATGCTAGCTTAACGTGACTGCACCGTTTCAACAAATTTATTGCGAGTTTTTTAGCGGCTTCTAGACACTCCTCTGTGTCTTTGAAATTCTTTTACACGGCTTCTCTAGCCTTTTCCGATTACATAGCGTTCGGCAACACTACAAAAAGCCTTTCTTTGTCAGATTCTAATACCGAAGGTTTTTGGAGACAAGGTGGCGAGCGACAGAGGTGATACTCACAAAACTGGTTGTTGGGCAGCCAAAATTGGTTGTTGGCCCTCTAAGCACAGCATCAACACAGTCACCAATACACCTGCCCTGGTCACTTTCAGGAGCGCACCTTGCTACGTTCCTTGCCAAGGCCAGTCTCTCCGCGTTGCGTATGGAAGTTTCTGTGCAGAATTTTAGTCCGAGCTGAACAACACTTTTTTCACGGTTGCTGAGTCAGAATCACCCAGCACTAGAACCTTTCCCCCCGCCGTGTCAGCCTCCCTCCTGTTGGGTAATGAAGAAAGTGTATGAAGCCAGAGGAATTCCGTGAGGCTCCTCGCCTGAGTAACCCAGTCCCGAGCAGCCAACACGGAGGCAGTATCATAAGTATCTCACCTGTATTCTCTGCTCAGAGCGCAGTATCTTGATCATTCTATTGACGTGGCTAGTGGATGGCTGCAAAATGCCAATGAGCGACTGCACGTCTGCAGGGCATTGATGATTTCGGAGGTGCCATCCTAGCAGGCGAGCACGACATTGAGACGCGGCTAACAGTGTCACTATGAAGGCGGGGTTAAAAGAGTCAAAGTTAGGACATACACGTCAAGTGCTCGAATATTTAGAAATGAATTGCAGTAGTACGGAAAGCCGAGCTAGTTGGTACGAATTCATAGTGCGATAGCGCAAAAACACAGGGGCACAGGCAACAGAGACGATAGAGGCGCTAACTTTCAATTGACGTTTATTTTTTTTTTCGGAAACACACATATATACATACAAACAATTGGTCATGCGCAGTGACTCCGTCCGACAGCAGAGTGCAAATGTACCTCGTGTTTTGATGACACAACCATATTATTTCTGAACGGCGATCAAACAGCTAGAGAGGTAGCCGAAATGTTTTTCATTGCACGGTTCAAGGATAAGTGCATAAGCCACCCATCTTTATCCCTGTCGGATAAAGAAATAGGTTTGCTGGTAGCAGGGCTGTGGCTGGGAAAGTGAGAATTTTAGGGGCGAAGCTCCTTAGGGTGTGGGTCGTTCCCTCTGTAGTAGTAGTAGTAGTAGTAGTAGTGGTATGTAGCCAGCTCTAGTTCAATGAATTTCTCACTAGATGAGCAATTCACTAGATATCATAATTTACAAGACATCGTAGTGTTCCTTGATTTAATCGCACTAAAAGACATACTTTGCGGGCGATATACTCTAGTGAGCTTTCAACTTTTCATCTTAATGTACATGATAAAGAAATTATTTCTACAAAAAACGCTAAGCACACCTTGAGCAAGATGTTTGGTTATAAGGAACCATGAGGCGATGCGAAGCGGAAGCACTTGCACGATCGCGTTCCGTTGGCTTTCGTTGGGCATGCTACTGATCTCGCGTCCTGGAACGCGAAGAGGAACGCTACGCGCGTCGTGTCTTCCCTCTAGCCTTACCGTTAATTCTCACAGGGTGAGCGGGGAATGCAGTCGCTCTTGGCGCGCTTTCTCTTTCGCTCTGAGTCGCCGTCGCTCTTGGCGCGCTATCTCTTTCGCTCGGGAGCGGACACTTTCCCTGCATTTCACCGATCACAAAGCGGTGATAATGAAGGGACCACGTAAACCAACAGTACAATAAAAGTTTGATGTTTAATATATACACGGTGTTTCACACTCTTTATATGATGTACCGGGCGAATTTCACGGAAGAGTTTAAGGGTTTACCGATGATTTCCTCCGGAGCTTCGCCCCACTCATCATCATTCAGCCCTTGGATATGCTGTGATTTTTTAGATGCGAAGTATCTTAAGGCCGAGCTCAATCCTGTGGTGGTGGTGTGCGGCGTGACCACCCTTACTGCGCATGCGCGTACCCTCTCCACAAACGTCCTCTCCACTCACCCTCTCCACTTTCCCTCCCCACATCCCCTCCCCACTTTCCCTCTCCACTTTCCCTCTTTCTACTTTCCCTCTCCCCTCGCCCTCTCCCATACCCCTCTCCCCTCCCCATTTCCACTCTTCCTCTGAAACGCGGGCTAGACATGCCGAAATTCTCTCCTGCGCAACGCCGCGATGAGCTCGAGCGCATGCGCGTCCCCTCCCCTTCTCTCTCCTCTCCTACGCTGCCCCCCTCTCGCCCGCCTGTCGACCGCGTTCCCCGCTCGCCCTGTGAGAATTAAAGGCCAGGCTAGATGGAAGATACGAAGCGCGTAGCGTCCCTCTTCGCGTTCCACGACGCGAGGTCGGTAGCATGCCCAACGAACGCTAACGGAACGCGATCGTGCAAGTGCTCCGGCTTCGCATCGCCTCATGGTCCCCTTTAGCGGGAGATGGTGTAGTTTTTTGTTTTTGCTGTCGGACGGAGTCACTGCGCATGACCAATTGTTTGTTTGTATGTATATATGTGTGTTTCCGAAAAAAATAAACGCCAGTTGAAAGTTGGCGCCTGTGCCGTCTCTCTTGCCTGTGTCCCTGTGTTTTTGCGCTATGCACTAGGAATTCGTACCCACTAGCTCGGCTTTCCGTACCACAGAACTGAATAAATGCATGCAACTTGAATGAACAATAATCAAGCAAACCTAGAGTTCTCAGGCTTCTTAACCCGCATAGAATGACGTAAGGCGGGTGACTTGAACCCCTTCAGGTCGTGCACTGCGCCTCTGAGAGTCCGTAATGCCGTACGGAACAGCCTGATAGTCCAGAGCTCCCAGACGTCGAAGCGCTTTGTATGGTCCGAAGTATCGGCGAAGAAGTTTTTCACTGAGTCCTCGTCGGCATTTCGTTGTCCAAACCCAGACGCGGTCGCCGGGCAGGTATTCCACCAAGCGTCGCCGAAGATTGTAATGGCGGCTGTCGGTCGTCTGCTGACTGTTGATGCGCAGACGCGTGAGTTGTCGCGCTTCTTCGGTGTTGAATGTAGACGGTGACATCGATGTTTTCCTCGTCGGTGACCAACCTCCGCATACCAACTTGTATGGCGTCATCTGCGGCGTTTCTTGTACGGCCGTGTTGTATGCGAAGGTAACATACAGAAGGATGGAATCCCAAGTCTTGTGTTCGACGTCGAGGTATATGGCCAGCATACCGGTGATGGTCTTACTGAGACGTTCGGTGAGGCCATTGGTCTGTGGGTGGTAGGCGGTGGTCAGGCGGTGACTTGTCTGGGTGTATCTCAAGAATGCCTTGGTTAGGTCCGCAGTAAAAGCCATACATCTGTTAGTAATGAGGAGCTCTGGGGCGCCGTGAAGCAGGACGGTGTTGTGAACGAAGAACTTGGCTACCTCCGCGGTGCTGCCTTTGGGCAGGGCCCTTGTCTCTGCGTGGCGGGTGAGGTAATCGATAGCTACGACGATCCATTGGTTTCCGGAAATCGACGTCAAGAACAGCCCCAGTAAGTGCATACCGATTTGTAGGAATGGTCGGAGAGGTTTTCGATTTCCTGTAGAATTGTCGGCAGTGTCTTCCATCGCTGACAGTCCCAGCATGTTCTCACGTAACGAGCAACGTCGGTGGTAAGGCGTCGGTGGCCTGTAGTACTTTTCTTGCATCCTCGCGAGCGTGCGGTAGAAATCGAGGCGGCCAGCCGTCGGGCCGTTGTGCAGCGCCTGCAGAACGTCTGGTCGCAGTGCCGAAGATACAACAATAAGCTATTTCAAAAAATAGAATAAAGTTGCGAGTGACGCTCTTTCCTTTCGCCTATCCTTCTTGGAGGTTTGTGTCCTCTAATTTTTTGAAGCATGCAGCAACTAGCCTAACATGTTTTGCGTAACAATAAGGTAGTTGGCCTGGGCTGGAGAGAAGTTCTTTACGAGGACGTCGTTTTGCAAGAAAAATGACGCCAATCCTCGCCTGAATAACTTGGTACAAGGGTGATCTTGCCTTCCAAGTATTCAACCAGGCTTCTGAGTTTCGGGTCGCTTCTATGCTGTTCGGCGAAGTCGTCGGCACTTATGGGCCCCACGAATCGGTCTTCGTCGCGATCGTCATGTGGCGGCGGATCAACCGGTGCGCAGGACAAGCAATTGACGTCAAAGTGCTTTCTTCCGGACTTGTAAATGACGGCAATGTCAAATGCTTGAAGTCTCAGACTTCAACGTGTAAGGCACCCTGAAAGTCCTTCAAGCTTGGTAACCAACACAAGGTACGTTGGTCGCTCACGACCTTGGAAGGCCTGCCATATAGGCAGGGGCGAAACTTTGATGCAGCCCAAATGATGGCAAGGTCATCTTTTTTTTTGTCGTCAAATAATTTGATTCGCACTTTGGACAGGTACAGGCTAGCGTATGCGATGGCCCTTTCTGGACGTTCCCCTCCGTTGCACAAGTACGGTGCCAAGACCTACACAGCTTGCGTCTTTGTGTATTTTTGTATCTGCGTTTTCGTCGAAGTGTGCGAGAATCGGTGACGACTGCATGCGTTCTTTCAGTTCCTGGAATGCTTCTTCCTGCGGGGTTTCGCATTGCAGCTCGATGTCAATTTTTGTCAGTTTAGTAAGAAGCTCGGCGATGCGGGCAAGGCGTTGGACAAACCACCTGTAATAGGTACACAGTCCGAGAAATTGACGCACGGCCTGCTTGTCGGCGGGCGGCGGTGATGTAGCGATGGTGGCTCTCTTCTGTGAGTCGGGGCAGACTCCAGAGTTGCTGATCAAGTGTCCTATGAAGAAAATTTCTTCGTACGCGAATCGGCACTTATCCAGTTGAAGTGTTAGGCCAGATGACCTGATTGCTTGCAGTACGGTTCCAAGGCGTCGGAGATGTTCGTCAAAGTTGGGAGCGAAGACGACGACGTCATCCAGGCCCACAAGCAAGTCTGCCATTTTACTCCAGCCAGCACTGTGTCCACAATACAGTGGAATGTTGCAGGCTCCGAGCCAAATAGCATGACCTTGAACTCAGACGGGCCGTCCGGTATTATAAAGGCATTCTTCTCTCGGCCGCTCTCGTCGACCTCATTTTGCGAGTGGCCCGTCTTGAGGTCCATCGAGGAAAAATACTTTGCATTACAGTTGTCGGCAACACAAAAACGCAGAGTACCATCCTTCATCAATACTAGTGGTGATGCACACGGGCTCTTCGAATGCTATATAATGCCATCCTGCAGCATTCCGTCGACTTGTCGCTTTATAGCTTCTCGTTCTCGCGTCAAAACCCGGCAGGGACTCTGACGGAGTGGTCGAACATTTTCTTCCGTTATGATACAGTGCTTAGCATGAAGAGTTTGTCGCACCCGCGATGACGACGATAAACAGTTATTGTATTCCTGCAGAAGGCATTGGAGGTGTTGCTGTTGGCGAGCGGGAAGACATGGTTTCACGTCGAAGGATGGCTGAGGTACTGTGGTCGTCATTCGATCTAGCTTCGTCGGATCCTGAAAAGGCAAATGCACCGCTGACGGCCACAATTTCTTCGATGTGTTCAATCGTCGTGCCCCTGCTCAGGCGTCTGTATTCTTGGCTGAAGTTCGTTAGCATCACGGTTCCTTTTCCCTCATGAAACCGAGGAGTGCCTCTTGCGGCGCAAATATCACGGTCTAGCGGCAAATGCTTATCGCTCTCGATGACACCTTCTATGTCTCCAGGTTTTTCGGTGCCGACCGGAATTATGACGCTGGAGCGAGTCGGAATGGTGACTTTATCTATAGAGCACGTTCAGGGCACATCGACATGGGTTTGTATCCGGTGGTGTCGCTTTGTCCGGCGCCGCGATTGCTTCAAACCATGCGAAGTATGACATATCCCTGGAACAATGTTGCAAGATTGGGAAGCTCGCTGGATAAGTGCGATTATTGCTGGTGACTTGCTGTGCAAACTCCAGACGGCGTTATTAGATGGCCTCCACGGGTCCGTATTTCGAGACCCTCCCAAACAGTCGTAACTTTCATACTTTGTGGCGAAGGGCCCACTGACGACGGAATAGGCGGCTCCAGTAGCGACGAGAGTGGTGATGTGGCCGTCGATGATAACGTCGAGGTCGCTAGTTCGTCGTCTTGCGTTGCGGTTAGGTCGTGGCCTCGGATCACGACCTAACCATATGCAATCGCACCACCATCGGTTGCAGCCTGTGCACCACCATCCAGAGTAGGGCCTGTGTACTGCCGGCGCTACGGTGAGATGTGGCGGCCTGGCGACGGCGAATGGGAAAGTCGTCGGGGCGTCCACTGCGCACCCGCGAGCAAGTCTGCGATGTCCCGTAGACGTTGACCCTTTTGTGGACACGCCGCGTTGACGGCGAAACCGCACAGCCCCATCTGTCGGTACCGGCAGCGGCGGTAGGTGTGGCTGGGTTCCCCGCAGTGGTAACAGAGCGGGCGGGGGTCAGGCGCGTGTCAAACGTCAGTCTTCCTTGGCGTGTACCACTGGAAGAGAAGAAAAGCGTCGGAAGATGCTTGGTCTTTGCCATATCTCATATGGGTTCCCTGAAGGGGAATCGTCCAAACAGAAGAAGCCGGATTGCCCAAAAAAGCATGCAAAGTTGCTCACTCGTTGTGTGTCTGCTGTGGCTTAACACATCCCTTTATCTTGAATAAAAAGACGAAGACACCTACCACAAGAGAATAAAAGTGTAATAAGACGTTTCGGCACACACAACGAGAGCATTGTGAACAAGGCTCCCGTTCTGGGTGCCGAAACGTCTTATTACATTTTCATTCTCTTGTGGTCGGCGTCTTCGTCTTTTTATTCAATGATTCTTCCTGACCAGACGGGCATCCGTGGAAGCCTTGATTTCATCCTTTCATCTTTTGCGAGAGCATATATAGGGCAGATGGGGCGATGCCTGAACAAACGCATGCGTGAGCACAGTCTGGCTATAAGGGGTAAAAGTGGCGGTCACTTGGATTCTAGTACCCGATAGTGTTCTTAAATGGCTATGCTTAATATTGTGGGTAGCACTTTGCAAGGTTTTTCTTTTGTTAACGTTCTGGTGAGGCTTTAGTTGCCGTGCACTCTTTTCACCTGTTTTGTTTCCCATATGACCATTTGCAACGTTTTTTATAAAGTGTTAAATTTTGACTCTCTTGATATTGTGCTTCATTATTGTTCTTTTGTTGATGGCTTCGGATGATCTGAGAAGCGGTGTTTCATTGTTTTATTCTTCCATTTTCTTTAATTTTTCACGGTGCCTTTTCATGTGTTGTTCGCGCTACCGCAGAATCTTGGGAGCGATAAAAAAATAAAGAGAAAGGTAAAGGAGATAAAAATAGAGCTGTACGTGTTGTGATTACGTAGTAAATGATTGTGACGCTTGCTACAAATGAGGTGCTTTTATTGCGATAGCAGTTATATCAACAATGTCGGCGAGTTTTTGCCATCGCCGTCATGTTCCGTATGAAGTCCAAGTTGATAAGATCCCCCCGCGCATCGTATGTTATACCGCGGGTAAAAGAGCGCGAGCGGGGCCGACGATCGCGGCCGAAGCAGAGATCAAACGAGCCGGCCCATTTCTGTCGCTCGGAGGGTGTATGCGATAATATCACCCCGCTCGGAAGGCCTGCCGTCGAAGCAGACAGGTAACGCCCCACCCGTCTTTAACGAGCATGAAAAGACGTGAGGGGAGGTATCACGCGAGCAGCAACTTTGAACTTTGAATCTAAGGGCGCGGTCGCGATCGCTGGCGCGCGCTATCTCGACAGCCATTACAGCGGGCGGCTCGTATACCCTTCAGCGTGCTGCGCTCTCAACGCGAAGTCACTATGCGGGCAGAGCATCTCTACCTGGAGCGACCGTATTCTCTTACACCAGCGTTCTATAGTTACGCGAGATCGGATGCAAAACAGTTAGCTGCCAGCCTCACTTCGTATAACACTTCAATTTGTTGCTATCGCATTCATTGCTTCGCCTTTGCGGTGAAACTGACTTTTTTTCACAGCTCTGTCTGCGGTACAGTATTGAAAGCAATTTTGGTGTTGTGCGCATCGTTATAGCGCAGTGTGGCATGCCTATATATTGGCTTCGCGAACTGACAATAAACAGTTGGTAGTCGGCGCTCTTTCCTGTCTCCCTCCTCCTTTCCAGCTGGTTGCGCAGCATGTTGAGTATACGATGAAGATTGATGACATACTAGTGTAACGGGTGTTGCCATTGTTGACATGAGTGAATACTTCTGTTCTGCTGCCCATAAAGTAATTTTTTTTTGCTTTTCGGGTTATTTTTTCTTTCAGCTGCATTCATATTGCATATATGCATAGAAACTTTACATGCACAACTGAATTTGGCAGCGGATACAAGAATTTAGCAATGTATAATAAATGCGCGAATGACATTACTCTTCGGGCAAAAATTTTACAGGTTGAATCTTTTAAATCTGACCCATTTCATTGGGCTGTAGTTTTGTTAGAGAGTATCCGATTTTAATGCGGTTTGCGGTTTATTAGTCACGTGGCATGCCAAACGTGACTAATAAAGTTTTGTGAAGACTATGAACGCTTATAATGACTCACCCTACAGCAGATATTGAAATGACCACCTGAAATGTCAAACTGTTCTGACGTCTCCAGTACGCAGTCCTTCATTGTGTGGATGTCCGCGGAATGATGTGTTTTTTTTTTTCATTTCTCAGGTATTCTTTTTCTTCGGCATTGCACATCAAAAAAGGGGCCAGCGGATAAACTGCAGTCCGTCCTGAAACTTTTGTCGCAAACCATATTAAAATTGGATTATTCGTAATAAAAGCACAGCCTAATAAAATAGGTCGATTCTACATATGAGTCACCCTATATATTAAGTACTAAAAAGCCATTTCATCTGTGTCTCGCTCGTACATTGTCACGTGGTTATGACGGTGAAGAATGCTGCAGCAATGCCGGAAAATACCGAACTTTCTATTTGGGCGAACTTGTGCCCGGCAAATGAAAAGTCAAGGTACAAGCAATTGAAGCTGAGCACTGATATCGGGCGCGAACAGTCATCGGCCGTCCACTAATCTGATCAGCAGTAAAGCGCGTCGGCATTTTACACCTGTGGCATCGAAGGTTCCAGCGTTATTGTTTGGGACCGGGTTGGTTCCAGAATAAACTGTACTTTTCGCGTGGCGCGCTCCAGCTTATCAGAATATTTTAAATATAGTCTGGAAGCTTTCCAGACATTCCGGCGCGGCTCGCGCATGGCAGTGGTTACACGTGAATCGGAGCGGTCACATAAAAATACAGAAAGAAGTGCTGGTGGCAATATAATCCTAACAACATTTGCATGAAACTGCCGCGCCATTAAATGTTTTTCCTGAGTGCGATACGAGAGCACCTGCCCACAATCCAGTATAAGATCGGCACAAAGCAAAAAGTCACAATTTCGCCGCAAGGGCGAAGCGCGGAATGCGGTAGCGACAAAGTAGAATGTCATACGAAGAAAGGCTAGCGGCTCACCCCTTTAGCAAACACAGCCACTGCAGCCTTCAAGAGCCTTGACGATTCCACGGATTAGAAGTAAAAACATCTCCGGCCACGTGAACCTCCAAACCTCAAGTCAGTCACCTCGTAAATGGGCTTCTACACCTGGGCATGGTCCCGAATGTGGAAGTTCCGCTGCAAAGCTGATGACTCCGCTATGGCCAACAATGTCTCCTGCCCTGTTTTTCCTCTACGCACGTTGCTGCGTTGACGCACGCAAAAGGACGACGCATAAGCGTCGTCCTTTCTTTTTTTTCAGCATGTAACGCACAGTCGCTATGAATTTTGTTCGTGCACACCAACATAAACATGTCTTGTAAGAAAAACGATGCATATCACAACAATTTATACTACGGATACTACCTTGCAGGGTCGCCGAAATTATTAGGAAAGCGCCGCTTTGAAACAAAGCTTTTTATTTACTGTAGAGCAAGTTGGTACCTAGAGCTATAGCGGTGAGCAACGGACGTCGGACACAGTGACAAAGCGAAAGGCTTAAGCTTAACGCAGAAGTAGTCGCCGAAGTACTAAGACTGGGCACAAAAAGGGTAAGTTGCGGGTAACACAAATAACAACATTGCAAGAATAATAGTCAAAACAGGTTATCTCACCAGCTCATAAGATACCACAATGTGCTGCTGCGCGAGTAGTGTTCCTGCCCCTTTGAAATTACTCGGCGTTGCAGTTGGATAGTCCTCTGAAGAAGTATTATGAATGTGCAACATCGAACATAAGAAATATGTGCAGTATGCGCGAGTTGTGGTTCATGGATTTCCGTTTTCTGGGGGCACATGGCAAATGTGTCATAACAGCAGATATATGAACGACTGTTTGCGAAAACACCTGTTTTCGATGACACAGTGACCTTGTACCGCAGCAAGCGATAACACCAATTTGGATACATGTTTTGCAGCACGCGTCCTTTTGTTTCGCTGTGCCGGTAACCCCAGCTTTGCTATGTAGCTTTTGCTGCGAATTGTGAACTACGAACAGCCGAAACCGCCGCTGTTGTAGACTAAAGCTGCATCAGCGCACCAATATGCAGTAAGCACTATTCGTAGAGCAACTTATTGTATCTTGATTTAATTCATCAGAGTAGTTTAGGTACCATCGTTTTGTGTGGTTGAGGCTGGTTTATACCTTTACGAGAGACAAGTCTTCTCACAAGGAATACACCTGAAAAGAGGCAGTGTATGACATTGCTTCTTCTAGCCTCGCTTTTCACTCGGTGCGATTGAATAATCCGCGCTGCAACATCTGCACCCAAGTGAACGCCACGCAAGCCAGAACGTCCTGAAGCAAACGTCGCCTATTTTGCAACTTTTTTCTTCGCAGATGCAGGAGATCGCCGATGAAGTAAAAGAGGCGTTCGCTATCCTTCTTGATCTTGTGGACTGGATGAGCTCCGCCAACAAGAACGCTGCCATTTACAAGGTTAGTCGCTTGAGCCCAAGTGAGTACACTTGTGTCGATGCCATATTTCGACCACGCTGGCGCCACTGGAATGCCTGACTAAAAATAAAAGGAACCAAACAGGCGACGTTGGCTGCGGCACTTCTCTGAACGCTCTTAAGTACATAATTTTCACACACTACCGGAAATGAATGGTTGCGCGTGTCTACAGAACGTGGGTCTTTGGTGGCATGGCAAAACAGAGGTACGATAAAACCTTCCGAGCCATTGTGGTGACCATCTCAAATGCATCCGAAGCAAATCGTGCTGTTTTATTGCATTGAAAACAGTGAATTGCTAGAATATTTCGGAGAGAAAAAAATTCGGTCGCGTGTGGGAGCCTCACGAATTTCGCAGAATGTCATCTGAGTGCTGTTTGTCAGAAAACTTATTCCGAGAGCATCGTTTCTCGTTTCAGTACCAAATTTAATTTATATACTAAACGAAGGCGTGAGTGTAAGGCACTTTTGCTATGGGCAGCGCGACCCGGACGGAGGACTAAAAGGAACGGACACACACGATCGCTGACTGACAACTGGTTTTATTTCCTTCACACGTGTAGTTAAGAAACACAAAAAAGGATCACATGGCGTGATCACGGGTTGCGCTGCCCACATAGCAAAAGTGTTACTAACTCGCCCAGCTTGCCGCTTTAATTGTGTCAGGTGCTCGAAGCTCAATGATATTATGGCAATTCTTACGCCTCCAGAAATTTAGGCAAAATGTTCTAGGTTTGCATTTTTTCTCTTGTAATATAGCGCAATGTATGAATATGAATCTCTGATCAATGAATACTTAGCCTACGGAAGGTACATTGTGCGTTAAAATATCTTTAATCCAGCGAGAAGAAATAAGGAATTTGATAAAATCATCATTTTGCTTCACATCGAGACGCAATTTATACCACGTGGTGCTCCGATCATCATTAAAGCTGAAACGAAGGCAAATAAACAGTTCTTTTTATATGGCAAGTTTTATTTTTACATTTTTTTGTTTAAGGAAGAAAACAATGTTCGAAGTTCCCCACTGACAGCCGTGGGGCACTTCAATGAGGAAGCTGCGGTATGACAAAATGGGATGATAGGCATCAATAGGGAACAATTATTATTCCTAATACCTTTCAGATGGTCGCCAGAACTACTTGGGCACTTGGCGTCCTCCTCCACTGATGTAGGGGTTTGAACGATTGTTTAAATGAAATATTTTTCAGTCAGCGCCTCAGAATTCTGAGCAAAAACTTCATGTAGGTCCTAGTGAAGGGCCTGTAATAAGTACAACTACAGAGTGGCATTTAAACACTACTGAAAGTGTAAACTTGCCCCTGGTAGATAGCATGACTTAAGTTCATGAACAACATTATTCCATGTCGCGAACGTGGCTCACTCAACAAGTATGCAGGAGCAATGGGGTAAATTACGTTATTCACCAATTGCTTGGCCTTAATTTCTTTACGTCACATTTTCCCAATTGCGCATTTTTGGGAGTAAATTTGCAAGGCGTTTCTAGTGGAAAGAACTTTCAATTTCTGAACTAGCCGTAGCCCTGAATTTCTGTAAAGCGCGGTTGCAGCGCTTCAACCATTAGGTAAATGCTAACCACCTTAAATGCTTTAGTAAGAATCTATGTTCTGGTAAGCGCCATAAGCAAAACCAATAGTATTCTTGAAAAAAAAGCAAAGCAGTGAAGACCATGGTACAACGGGAGTCGTGACAGCCGCATCTGTAGTGCAACTTAGCATCATAATGTCAAATGACAAAAAATAATAAGATATCGGCAGAATGCCGGTGTTCCAACGTGTAACAGCACTTCATTGTAACATTGAGGATAAGTGACTTTTTATGGGCATTTAGTTTCAAAGGTTATTCCGACTGTGGAACCACGCTCACCCCTGGCGCGGCATGTGTGAGCAAGGGAAAGCCGGATTGGAGGATACGCTAGAGCAATGCGAAGAAAAACATTTTAAGGTGACGCAACATAATCGAGAGTCCCCAAAAACTGATAACCACACTTTGCGTGTTTTCGACTAAATTGCAACTATCAGTGCTTCGCGCTATCGGTGAAGCTTGAAATCGTTTGTGTTTGTTCAAGTGTTACTCGTGTGTGGTTATGCGGAGCTTGCAGAAGTCATCAATCGAGTCTCACTGTTACTGTCAGTTTGACACTCCTTTTGTCAACCACTGAAAAGAAAAACCTCTTCGAGTTTATGAAGACTCCCTTAACAACAATTATTTTTCCGCGAATGCTCTAGTGACGAAGGCTGTAAATACTGGTCGTCACATTCAAATACCTGCAGAAGTAGTATTGCCGAATGAAGTGAGAGCCGAAACGTGTACGAGTCTGTGCAAACACCGGCGATGCTTTATATTAATTTTCAAAATAACAACCATTTTAACTACAGTCGTATCTTGTACATAACTGCAGGCACACCTTGTGACTCGCTCGTAGAATATTTTAACAGGGACCATGACTTGTGTGTCGATGATTCCTTTTCAATGTCGTGCAGCTTCGGGAAATGAAGATTAACGCTGGTTTCCCGCTCTGGATCAGGAGTGACACGGAGCTCAACGAATACTATTCATCGGTAAGCGACGTGTTATACGATCACCAGGTTGTTAATATTGTTCAACCAATCTTCAACAATATTATTGTTGAACCAAAGTTCAACAGGCGGTGCAGGATGTTTCTCGTTGTCCGGCCGTCCGTGCTGCACGCAGCAGCAGCTGTGAAAAATACTGCCAAAGAGCGCTGACGTAATTGCCCAAGGAATGAGTTGCAGCAAATCATTTTGTAACCGCCAGCAGTGAGATTTGTTTGTGCATTTTACAAGGAGGGTTTTTCACGTAGTGCGGAAGAGAGCGATATAACATTACCCAGGATCTGTTTCTGTGTGCGATAGAGAAGTAAGAGTAATTCTTAGTATAGGCATTATCCTTTTCAGGATTTCTCGCTCTCGATTTTTTCATGATGTCGCTCGTTGTCCAAACATATAAACTGTCTTAGTAACACCATATGGCAGACAGAGTACATGTCGTAAAAGTTTCTATTATGAGAATCGTACATTCCAAGAGCAAGGAAATCGTTTTGAAATTCGCTAAATGGTTGCC
This sequence comes from Rhipicephalus sanguineus, assembly GCF_013339695.2. Taxonomy (NCBI): domain Eukaryota; kingdom Metazoa; phylum Arthropoda; class Arachnida; order Ixodida; family Ixodidae; genus Rhipicephalus; species Rhipicephalus sanguineus. Next base: position 182,095,835 of record NC_051179.1, read on the forward strand.
AATGCCTCTACTCAGACACTAATATTTTTCCCCAAAACACTATCCTTCCCAAACCAACTTCTACATCAAAACTATGTAGAAGTCGGTTTAGGAAGGAGACGCTCACAAGTTAAAATTGCAATATTTCTTCGAAGACCAGCGAAGTCAGGTGGCCCAGGCACGGGCTGCGACGTTAGCCAACTTGTCAACCGCTTTCTGGACTGAAAGAGCCTCCCACCTCGCGCGAATATAAGAACAATTTCTCGCTGTTTCTGCTAATAAACGTATGTTCTTCCTCCTCCTTTTCTTATGTTTGTACTTTTTTCGCTTGCTAAAATTTGGCTGAGCGTTGTCCTGATACATCCTGCACACATGAGGAGAGCGAAGACGACTGTGACGTCAAATATTTGATAAGTAAATTTACACGCCTCAATGATGTGCCGAATTTCGGTAATGCGTTGGTCCTATATGCACGAATTCCCTCTGAGCAAGGGCGGCTGTAGAAGTTAAGGAGCCGTTTAAATCGTACAGTCAGCGTCACAATTTTCGAGACCACGATTCACAACAAACATCTGAATATTCCCTCTGCTGCGGCAGGCTGCCTCAAATTCAGATTTCCGGCCTGCTCTAAAACGCGCGACCGCCACGTACTGTGCAGTTCGACCTAGTACAGTCACACATTGCTGGGACATTACTCAGGCCTCGTCGTCTCTAAACTTTCGACGCCGACTGTATCTGATAAAGAACGCGCCAAGTTTGGCTCTGCGAGCGCGTTATGCGTCTCGAAAACAAGAGCCAAGGCGGAACATAATAGGAAAAGCGAAAGTCGTAGTGCGGTAATCTTTTTCTAGACCATTTCTTCCTATCAACAAAGATTAGAAAAAAATATGCACGCTCTTACAATGCAGTAACACTTTTATAAAGTAAGCGGTTCATTCGCGTTGCAATGCAATAACGATAGTTGTACATCATTCAATTGACTTCGAAAGGGCAAAATAGAACACAGAGGACAGAGAAGCACAAAGGGACTACGCTGACTTTCAAGTAAATATTTACTGCAGATGTATTTATTGTGTTCTCCTCTATCATCCATGTTGTCTAAGTCGATTCAAAGATGATCAAGACCAGCTTTGCCGGCTCTCACTTCTGTTAGGTGGTACTACATATTCTTTGACTGCTCAATTTCTATAGCTGCCAAATAACAAGAATCTTGGTCATTAGATTAGGAAGTGGTTAAAAAGCGATAAATAAAAGCTATCATCATGAAAAGAGTAACAATGACTGATTAACAACCTTGCTGCTTTGCAATAAAACTGCGTCACCACATCGTGTTTCAACGGGAAATCATTGATAACGACCATGCTTTGTTTCCAGTACCGTTTGAGTTTTTGTGTACGCGAAACGAGTACAGTGCAAAAGATGAGGAACGCACGAAAGGAAAAAAAAAAACAGCGGACTCGCAGACTCGCGCCAGTCCATTGTCTGCTTTTCTTTTTCTTCGTTTTTCGCGCTATACTAGCCAACTAGCCCTACAGCCTCTTCTAAATTCTTGTGTATCGGAGGCATTAAGGCGGCGTGAAAAAGTCTTTGTAGTTGCTTTCTCCAATTCGGCGGCTTGATTTTGATGTCTCATTTACACCCAACACGTTGCATTTGTAACACAGCATGAAACAGGAACTTGATGAGTTAGTGGATACAGCATTGGAAACGGCTTTGCAAAAAAGCAGAGTTCTTCAATTACACGAGTTGCGAAGCTCCCCGTAGGCCCGATATATCAAAATCCGAACGCGCCATTGGCGAAAATCGCGGGGGTTCTGCCGATTGTCGCGTCATCTGTTGACTAAAAGATAAACTAATAAACGCTAGCGACAACGTCAGCGCTACGTGGGGCATTGAGCATCTAGTGTTTCGTATTGCCGCTCCCAGATGGCGCTACAATCTGCAGGCGCCCGCAGAATCGGCCATGGGAATGTTGGAGTTTCGGAACACCGTTTCGCAACTGGTGTGACTGAATAACTTTGACAAAGAAGCAGCTTGAACTAAACAATGAGTAGCCTTCAATGCAGAAGGAGTGGCTTTGAGACAAAAAAAAAGTTGGAGTTTCGCCGCGAGGGTGAAGTAATGAATGCGATAGCATCAGACTGGAATGTCGCGCGAGGAACGGAAAGCAGCTAGAAACTTGCAGCGCGCTGCTCAAGCACAAATGACGCACGAAAAGAACGCACATAGGACGAGCACGAGCTAACGACTGTCACAGCTGGACACATGCAGCACGCTAGTCAAGCACAAAGAAGGACGCACGAAAAGAACGCTTAGGTGTACACAGGACGAGCGCAAACTAAGAATTGTCGCAGTTGTTACTTCTTTACGCTTCAGCAGCGCGCTGCAAGTGTCGACAATGCACAACCAGGTAGCCCCTACTTTGGCTAGTAGCCCACTCCTTTCACAAATGCGGCGGCTGCAGCAAGCGAAGGGGCCTTCGTGCGGTCTAAATGTTGAACGCAAACTTTTCGGTGAAAGCGCAAAACGCACAAAGCTCCCTCCTCACGAGATATCCTAGCGAGCAAGCGCAGGTTGGAGACACATCCCAACTCCGGCCAAACACGAGCGGGGTGACGGCCATTCAAGCGCGGCCTTCGCGCCATCTCGCGGGTGATAGGAAACACGCTGAATCACCTCCGCGCTCTGCATGTCGCCAGCGGTAAATGGAGCATATAACCAACTCTCAGTTAGTATACTGGAGGACGTATGCTGCATGGTGGAGTTGCCTTACGTGGCGTACTGTGAGCGAGGGGTCGCACATTAATTTATACAAAACATGTTGCCGACGGCAATCGCGAAAACCCACCGATAGTTTTTGTAATTGCTCTCGCACTGAAGTAGCAGTGGACATGATATATATATATATATATATATATATATATATATATATATATATATATATATATATATATATATATATATATAACATAATGCCGGCGGCGACGGCAATAACCGCCGAGAGTGTCTATTTGCTATCGCAAAGTTCAGAGGTCACTGTTAGCGGGAGTGCGTGCCTCATGCTCAGTATATTGGCCATAAACCGTCAGAGCAACGCGTCGATCTTTCTTAGCGCAAACTCGCCCATTGTGTATGATGTAAATCTTACACAACGCGCTACAGCTATAGTTAAAGTGATAGTTGACCGTCTTTTTGTGTAAAGCACCACTGATACTTTTCTTTGCATCGCTAGGCTAGAAAGGTACAAGAAGTCAGGAAATCCAAGGATATTTAAACACATTGCATGATCCCCTGTGACATACGAGTCACCTTTCGAGGAAATACATCCGTGACATACATCTGTGACGCAGATACCAGACCTCAGGAAGGAGGAGTTCTTCGTGTCGGCGCTCCAGGTCATCAAGGCATACGTAACCACCGAGCTTCGAAAGCTCAAGTTCATTGGCTACAGGAATGATTTCGGGTGAGATATGAGCCAGTCCGCGTTACTTTTTAAGAAGAAATCATTTTATGACGGGATCCATCCAGACTTTAGTGACGTATTTCTGTCACTAATATGACATTGATAAAATGAACGCTAACGGATGAGAGACGAAACTCAAGTAAAAGTTCCACCACCGAGAATTGAGCCTACGACCTCTCGGTCCGCGACGATAAGGATACAGCACTCTACCGACTAAGCTACCGAGGCAGGTGCGCGACACTCCGCAAACGCGCCTTATATCTTTCACACATTTTCTGTGTGAGGGGCTGGTGGTGTCACCGTTTGTGAGCTGTGAAGCGAAGTAACGCGGCGTGACACTTCTAGCGCCCATAGAGAAGGCTTCGGCGACAACACAGTTAAAGTGTGGCCTCCTAGATTGCGCGCCGGCAGGAAACCTGCGGGCGCACACTCTTGGAAGCCATGGTTAAAAGTCTCGATACCTGCGCAAAACACAGGCCGCGCTGTCATCGGGACGTAGCCCTACACGCAGTTACGTTCTTTGCCTTTCGCTTCTTGTTAGCGTGTGACGGCACGTTGTCGGAGTAGTGTAGCTTCCACATGCACCAACGGTGCTTCTAGTACGATAGCACCGACTGATAAAGTTGCTGCGATAAGCGCTACAGAAAGACAACGATGTCGACGCGCGATTGTTCTGCAATGATGGAGAGAGACAGAGGGAAGCGAGACGTAGAACGCCTGCGCGCGTTCGTGGCTCAAGCTAGGAACCTTTGCCTCCCGTGTTGCTGAAGCGCAGTGTGGTAGCGTATGCATGAGTACAGGAGTGCGTTACCATATTACTCCGGAGGGCACACCGTGCCGTTTCTCTCCTTACTTGGCGACGCTTTCACGAAGTCCATAACGGTTACTATTATTTATTATGTGCTTGTTGATGTCATCTTTGCGCGAGATCACGATACGCAATATCCAGGTATATGTTACCAACTTCAGCTACCACAACGGTTAAATCATGATCGTAGGCGTTAGTCGTCGCGATGTGAATGTAGTATAGGCGTCAACGTGGGTGTATCCACATCAAACGGTCCTATAGCTGCCAAACGCCAATAGGCATTGTACAACCTGTCATATATTACTACACAATGAGCACTACTTCTATGAAGACATATTTCACTTTCGTGTTGTACCGATTCCTATGACGGAGAGACCAGCCACGTTTTTTGTTCGTCCGTTAGTCTATGCTCGCCTCTGCAATCGATATTGATGCACCTTTGGTTAAAAAGATTTCGTCGAAAAGCTGTACAAGGGGCAGCGAGGCTCGCTGTTTATCAATGGTCCGGGTTTTTTTATGAACCAGCAAAGACTCCCTAGGAAACAGTCAGTGAAGAGAACGCTTCACTATGCGCTGAGTGTTAAAACGTTAAGGCCGATCGTATGCGGCCGAATTCTAGTAGCGAAGTACTATCACGGAAGGTTGAAATGACGCGGAAGATTATCAGCGTGCTGTGTGGTTCCTTTAGTCTGTGTAATCCTGTGAAAAGGTGACTAGTGAAAAAACTTCAACACAAAAATTGTAGCGCTTGCTCAGAAACGCCAAATAATTTCATCTGTTAACTGCCAGTACCGCATGCCGGGTAATGAACAAAGATTACCTTATTGACTTTCAAAAATAGTGACACCAATGAAAAAACTTCAACACAAAAGTTGTAGCCAGAGTGTCGGAACGGAACGAAAACCGAAAACGAAAAACGAAAAAAAACGATATTTTTGACCGGAACGAAAACGTAACCGAAACTTTATCTATTATTTCGTTCCGGAGCGAAACCGAAATGTTTTCAATCGTTTTTCGGTGCACGAGAAAATTTCGTAATTCGGAACTGAGCTCATGCAATGTGAGCATATCTCAGGGTGTAGTATTAGAACGTACCTCAGACAGGAATTCCAGGGCAAATATATGTTTATATTAACGCAAGTGGACTTTCGCGCGCCTGTCACGCAGGCCAAAGTGGAGAGGGCATTGTCGGCGCTGAAGTTTGTTACAGCGAAAGCTGTTATGACAGCCGATTTTGGTGCCATAGTTGTCCGCCGCCGCCGGTGTACGTGACCGCTATCGCGTGATATAAGAAAAAAATTAAATGAGAAACAAAATTCTAGGATCGGATGGGATTTTAATCCGCGCCCTCTGCGTGACAGTCGGGTCTTCCACCACAGTGCCACGCTGCTGCTTGTAACTTCATCGCAAAAATACTCTACACAGGCGTCATGTCGGGCAAGGAATCGCGTTAACATATGTAATATAGCGTGGCAGAAAGCAAAATAACAACCAGTCATCACACAATGCTAATAGCGCAAAGAGTGTGTGGTTTAATGCTTCCCACCAGTGTGGCGGAGTTGCCACTCCTGAATTGGAATGACTCCGGAATCATTCCACATTTTCGCCACCCCGGAATGGAATGGCGACACGCCTTGAGGAATGGAATGTGAATGGAATTAAGCGCCTTTTGCACCGAATGGAATGGGAATGGAATTACGTCTTTTTCCGAAAATAGAGCACGTTTTTGTCTACGTGCTGGTTTTCAAACTTCAAACATTAGTAAGTCAGAGCCTCGCAAATTAACGATAGAGCAGTATTTTTAAAATGGCTTGGCTGATTACAAGCACGGTACATTTATAAGCAACGCGCCTACTACAAACCGAGGCATAAGTTAGTGTACAAACAAATGCATTATCCAAGCAGATACCGAAGGGAAAAACAAACTACCCCTGCGCGTTGGTTCCCATTGATACCCCCACACGAAAGTGCTGAATACTCTACGCACTCTATACTCTTGACACAAAGCATTGAGCCCACTAAAAAAATTCGTATTTGTCTTGTGAGAAAATAAATACTATGACTTTGAAATGAATACTGGTTTGTGCTAGTTGGTAGGAATACGTGGTACAGTTACTTCCGCTCCTCTGAAGAACGTGTTTTACCCTTGTCTCACTTCCTTAAGAGGAGGGCAAGTAACTACATCATAAATCCAATGTATTTTTTAGGATTGCCTTACCTTCATTTTTTTTTCATACAAAAGAAAAAAAAAACGTTACGAACCGTTACGGAACGTTTTTTTTTTTTTTCGTTCCGGAACAGAAACGGAACGGAACATTTTGCGCTGGAACGAAACTAAAACCGAAACGAAAAACATTTCGTTCCGACACCCTGGTTGTAGCGCTTGTCCAGAAACGTCGAATATTTTCGTCTGTTAACTGCCAATCCCGCATGCTGGGTAATCAACAAAGATTGCCTAATTGACTTTCAAAAATAGTAACACCAACGAAAAAACTTCAACACAATAATTGTAGCGCTTGTTCAGAAACGTCGAATATTTTCGTATATTACCTGCCAATCCCGCATGCCGGGTAATCAACAAAGATATCCTAAGTAACTTTCAAAATATTAACACCAGCGAAAAACTTCTAAAAAAATTGTAGCGCTTGTACAAAAACGTCGAATAATTTCGACTGTTAACTGCCAATCCCGCATGCTGGGTAACCAACAAAGATTGCCTAATTAGCTTCTCAAATAGTAACTCCAGCGGAAGACATTCAACACAAAAATTGTAGCGCTTGTTCAGAAACGTCGGATGATTTCATCTGTTAATTGCCAATCCCGCATGCTAGATAATCGAAGGTTGCTTAATTAACTTTCAAAAATAGTAACACCAGCGAAAAAACTCCGACACAAGAATTGTAGTGCTTGTTCAGAAACGTCGAATAATTGCATCTGTTAACTGCCAATCCCGCATACTGAGTAATCAACAAAGATTGCCTAATTAACTTTTATTATGACAACTCTAGCGAAAAATCCTCAATACAATCATTGGGGGACGCTGAAAGGCCAACTCCGGCGATATTTCGAGGTCAATGGATCTCTATGAAACTTGCCGGCTACGTTCCTTTACACGTTCCCGTTATTTATGCCAAATTACAAGCTGCACACAATAATGCGAAGGAAAGTATAGGGGATGTTGTTAGTAGTAAATGTAAGGTAAATGTGAAGAAAGAAAAGTCGACGAAAAGATAACTTGCCGCGGGCAGGGACCGAACCTGCGACCTTCGAATAACGCGTCCGATGCTCCATCAACTGAACTACCGCGTCGGCCATCCCCCCGTCCACTTTATAGGGTATATATGTACATTTAAACGTGGGGGAGTCAGTCAGCGCCGCCAGTAGCCATGACGGCGAGTGTGGGACACTCTTTTTCTGCCTGTTGGCGCGCGTAGCACCTGAACTTATTGCGAGCTGGCAGCTGACCAATAATCCCTCGCACACTACCTGAAACAGTCAAGTCTGCCAACGGCAGAAAAACGAGACGCCAAGAGGCAAAAGATCAAGACGCCAACAGGCAGAAAAAGAGTGCTCCACACTCGCCGTCATGGCTACTGGCGGCGCCGACTGACGCTCCCACGTTTAAATGTAGATATCTGCCCTATAATGTGGACGGGGGGATGGCCGCCACGGTAGCTCAGTTGGTACAGCATCGGACGCGTTATTCGAAGGTCGCAGCTTCGGTCCCTGCCCGCGGCAAGTTTTCTTTTCGTCAACTTTTCTTTCTTCACATTTACCTTAAATTTACTACTAACAACATCCCCTATACTTTCCTTCGCATAATTGTCTGTTAGGGCTCATTAATATTGTTTATAACGAAGAAAAAACGAGTCCTTAATATTAACACTTCTTTCCTTCAAATTACAAGCTGGGGTGCTATGCAGGATTGCCCGAGTTTGGCGAAACTCGGGATCTTTCCGAGCTCTGGCGACACCCCCTTTTGAACGAGCTAACAGTACGAGAAGGTGAAATCCATCCCTCAGCGCGCGCTCCGTTCCATTGGATACGATGGAACGCGGCGTCACGTCAAGGGCGGTCGAGAAGGTTGGGTGGTGTCTTGCAACTAGAGGCACCTTCTTTCATTTGTTTGTCGTTCCACTGAGTGCAGAAGTGCACCCATGCAAGAGAAGTGACAGAAAGTTCTACTAACTATATTTTTATGTATTTGCGGGCCGTTTGAATCCATTTTCAACGTTTAATGTCTACACTAAGTATCCTTTAGGATAATCAGCACCGTGGCCTCCGAGATTAGTTCCGACCGAGCGCCTTACAACAACGCGGCTAGAGCTAATCGCCGAGGCCACGTGTATAATCACCACGGTCGGCCTCTACATTCTAGCGCGTTGCTCGGCCGGCGCGCTCCGTCTTCGTCCCCTTATTAGTCGTCTGCTCCCTCCTCGAGCAGGTGCGGCCGGCTGATTAGCTAAATGGCTGGGCGGTATACCTAGCTAAGTCAGGACATGCTACGACGAAGCTGATTAGGCCAAATCATGCTAAGGCTGGGCTAATTAAGCTACGTCTCACTAAGACCATGCTAATGAACCGTGCAAAGCTACGAACGACCCAATTAGGACCATGGTAATTAACACGACGCTAGTTAGGAGATTGTAATTAAAACCAAGCTAATCAAGACCTTACTCATCGATAGCGTGTTAATTAACATAGTGCTAATTAGGAGTATGCCAATTACATCTGTACTATGCAGGACCTTGCGAATTAAACCTGAGTTATTAATGTCTCGGTAATTAAAACATTAACAATCAAGACAGGACTATACAGCATCATATCAGTTAAAACCGAGCTAATTAGGGCCATGCTAATTACACGACGCTAATTAGGCACACGCTATATCAAACCAAGCTAATTAGGAACTTCCTCGCCAAGTACGTGGTAATTAGGATCACTCTAATTAGCACTGTGCTATGTACATTCGTGCTAATGAGGACTGTGATAATGAAATGTGATTAATTAATACTGTGTTAATTAAAACTTCACGAATTAAGACACGACTATTTACTGCCATGTTAATTAAGGCCTAGCGAATCAATAGCACGAATATTGAGACCGAATTGACACGGTCATTACTCCGAAGCAGACCAAGCATACTGAGTAGACGAGCCACGTAATAAGTGCACCCATGCAAGAGAAGTGACAGAAAGTTCTACTAACTATATTTTTATGTATTTGCGGGCCGTTTGAATCCATTTTCAACGTTTAATGTCTACACTAAGTATCCTAGGTGACCACAAGCTCCTCCGATGGCCCCAGCCTTACACAATTAGTGCAAGCTGACCAAATTATTTTATATGCAAATAAGCTGCTGAGTAGCGTCCACTGCATGAAATACTTGGCAGGCACACCGGCACTATGACAGTCCCCAGTTGAACTGGGGCCTTTTCAGAATCAACGAGTTTGTGCCCGAGTTCGCACGTCAATCACTTTAATTGACAGACGCCCGCGGCGGAGATCGGGTCCGCCCACCGCGTTTGCTCTTGCGGGGGAGCAGTGATGATGATGATGATGCAAACTTTATTGGGGTCCAGAGAAGACGCAGGGGAGACCCCGCGCCGTGAGCAGTGCTCACGGCGCAACGCCAGCGAGCGGCACGATTAATCTATCAGCTTAATCGCACAGACTATGCACACATGCACTAAGAACTAAAGGTTATATCATCACATTGCTACGATGTCTCGCATTCAACTTCACCGCGCTCACGATGTACCACTCACAGCCACGAAGCAAGCGCCCCTGGTGGGATTTGCGGCGAGAAATGTTATTGTTTACTTGTTTGTGGAGACATTGTTTCTACCGATTCGTTACTACAGAAAAAATCTTCAGACGTGTAATGTAAGTATAGCAGTAACCTGTCCATTAATTTATCTGTAATATTCCAGAGAAGCGAAACGAGCTGCACCAGAGTGCTGCGTGTGCGCCCTTGTTGCCTTCGAGAGTGGAAATTTCCATGCTGCGGGTGGAAAGAAAGAATTCTCAGAAAGAGGACAAACGCCCACGAACACGCCCATGGGAGGCGCGATGATCAGTTGGCAAAAAAGATAGCGCGACAATCACGCTGACGTCGCTGCACGGTCAAAATGTTGGTTGAGTGGCGGCGCTGACGCGTTCGCACGCGGCGTTCCTTTGAAAACCGCCGCAAATGCCGCACATGCACATGTGACGCCATGCTCGTTCTTGTAGCCGTTTTTATCAACGCTGCTATCGCGTGCTCCGCATTGTCTTCCTGTCATGACCGCCGTAATGCGACCTCGGAGCAAACTCATGTGCCCGAGAAGCTCGGGCCATCCTGCATAGCACCCCTGGAGAGATACGCAGATTCATTACAAATGCATTTTATTGATTACCTCGACTCTCCCCACCTCACTTCACAGAATTATTGGCAACATTGTGTGCGTGACGTCATTTTTGGCAAAGCGGATGTGACGGAACCGAGGGGCCACTACCGCGTCTGCTATCCGCAAGGCAACAATCGTGTGCGCTTGACCATAGCATCGTTGGCTGGGCGTGCGAATTTCAGTTCCTTGTGGGCGTGCGTGCGATCGATGGCAAGTGGTGCTGCGTTGTGGGCTGCACACGACACCCCGTTGGCAGTAACGAAACACTCCCACCTAACGATTACCCTGCGTCTTTATGTTAGAGTGTTTTCACTAGCAATGCCGCTTTACCGCACAGAAACTACGGTAATACCGTACAAGCTCACGCATGTGTACTGCCTGTACACATGCGTGAACATTACCGTAGGGAAACACTTTCCGTAGCATACACGGGGTGCACATCGTGCGAAATAACGTAACTTAATCTAGTAACGTTGCTGCGAAAGGTGGCTCGTACATGGTTTATATTAAATTCCTTGGGCCTTAGCAACGTGATGTTGAACCCCGCTATTGCCAAACTTATGAACTCTTCCCATAGAATTATTAAGAACCCTATCAAGAGTCCGTAAACTTCTCAGCGGTAGCATTTTACCCGATCGCGGCCCCGCAAACTTGAGCCGCCTGGACAGGTGGCGCCATCTGGCAGCGGAATGCGCAACCAGACAAGCAAAGAATTAAACAGGTGTGTTCCGCTTCATCGAAGAGGAATGGCGATTCTAGTTGGCCTCCAAATGCGTTGTAATCGTGACTGTCATTTTCCTACAGCTCCGAGGAGCTTGTGAACGTGCACAGGTCAGTCACACACAAGGTACGGTTGTTGCAACGGAGTCACCTTGCCCCTGAGCATCTGCTCTTCGCCGCTTTCGCAGCTCAGACTACGTGCTGGCGGGACCGGCATGCCTTGCATGATTTCCGGTTTTCGCCGACTTATACGTCATGCAAAGACATTATGCTCGTTTGGGTATCAGTTTCGGTGTTGCGCTTTTTTGCTTATTTAAAATTATTCTCCAATTTGCCGAGTACTTCTGCTATCGGGTCCGTGACAGAAGCGTCTCAGGAGCATAAAAACACCATTATTTTGATATGGTCAAAAAATCGCCGGAGTTGGCCTTTAAGCTTCGCCTTTAAGAGCTGGACGCGATAGCGATATCCGGCCCCATCCACACCGTGCTCTGTTGCGATTATCATTATGTTCAGTCGCCCGGTCTCACACACACGCACACAAACACACTCGACATACCTATAGTAAAGGTAAAGGTTTCCGCCTTGTTCAACAGCACTCTTCTGACAACAGTGTACCTGCTACATTCTGTAAGAGAATGTGCGTACTAATGTGCATGCCCTTTGTAATGGGGGCATGCTGTAAACCAGCAGGAATCACGCGTCATACTTTTTCGAAGTTGCCATGCACCCACTACGTGTTCTTAAGGGAATACGCGCAGTAATTTGTGTACCTTTTGTGATTGGTGGCCGGCTTTAAACCACAAACTCGTTGTGCAGTTCACATGTTGTGACTCCCGATAGCAATATACGCTTGTACCCCGTTTTACTGCGATATACATCTCGTAGTATGACACCTGTACGCAGGACGGGTATGTTTGTGAAGCATTAAAGTTAATTTCAGTGCAGTTCCAAGGAATGGAGTGGCTCTGTATGTACACAGGCAATAAAGAAAGAGAAAAAAGGAGTGGCATTCTACTTCCGGCCGCGCAAGCGAGCGGACGAAGAATGAACGGCTCCGATGGAGCGGCGATAGCGGCCCGTGCCGGCCGCGGTAACAGGATCACCGCCGAAGACGATAAGGACTACGAAATCGTGCTGCCTACTTTGCCTACCGGTCGTATCGTTCAGAACACGTTGTTCTTGCACGGAGACGTGCGTGAGAGGCCTTACCGGGTCGAAGATTTCCGAGACGCCCTTGCAACTGCTGGTGTTCTACCCGACGTGCTGGCAGTGGGTGCTTACCAGATTAACCATGTCTGGGCGGTCACCCTGAACACCGGCGAAGCCACAAAGAAACTCGCTGCCATGAAGGAGCTGAAGGTGAAAGGGCGTCGGTGCGTCATTTTCGACCCCGAAGACCAGCAGGTCAAACTTCGCCTGCATTGGCTGCTGTACGGCGTGCTGGACGAAGACATTCGGACAGCTTTCGCGGCGTTCGGGAACGTAACCGAAGTGACGCGCGAGCGTTGGCGTGTCCAAGGCATGCGAGAAAAGGGCTCAACCACGAGGAGCGTGCTACTCAAATTGAAGCCCGGTCTCAAGGTTGACGACCTGCCCCACCAGGTTCGTGTCGCCGGTGAGTTGGCCCTCGTGGTGGTGCCTGGGCGGGCAATGCAGTGCCTGCGCTGCCACGGCACGGGACACGTACGCCGTGACTGCAGGGTGCCTCGGTGTTCAAAGTGCCGGCGCTATGGACACGCGGACGCGGACTGCGTCCGTACGTACGCGTCGGCGACCGGGCTGCCAAAGGCGGATGACCACGAGCATCTGATGGACGTCGCCGAGGCTGAAGAGGCGGCGAGGGGAACGGAGGACGCGAGGAGGCAGACGGGGCCACCGGACACGTCGGCGCTTACCGGCGGTGACGCCCCGAAAGTGGCTGTGCCGGGGGGCCTACAAGCTGTAGGCGACTCGTCAGGGTCACCGGGGAACGATCCGCTGACACAGGTGCTGCCTGCAGCTTCGTCAGGAGGAGGCACCGGGAAAGGTGTCGTCCCAGCGCTGCAAAGAGCGGCGGTTGACTCGGCCGCGTCAACCGACACGCCTGGGACAGCGACGGACAGTGACCCAGCTACCAAGGTCGGCGACGTTAAGACCTCCAAGGAGCTACCGCCAGAAAGGAGTGGCGTCCCCACGCCAACCAATGCCATCGCGGCGTCGAAGCGCCCCCACCCCCAGTTTTTACGAGAGCAAAGGAATGTCAATTGGCTGAGATATTTGATTAGGCACCGCTGCTCTTGAACACTAGCGTTGTTGTTTGGGTGACCAACAGTACCTCTAGCCCTTAGAACTAACTTCGTTACCTTTTCATCAATAATGAGCATTCAGCAAAGGCCCCCAAACAGCAACCACTGGGTAGACCTATCCGGGGCACTGCACACACGCCTACGTCGCCCTGTAAAAGAAATTTTCAAACCCAGAAAATCTCTAGCGGGTAGGGTTCGACGCCGTATTTAACGAATCAGTTGTTCTAGCACGCCTGGAATGGCACATCTACGGTTTGCCGACGGTTTACCTGTTATACCAGCGCAATTATGCGGAGTAACCACCGAAGAAAGCACTGCGCTGTACGATCCAGCGCAGTGCTTGTCCAGCACTGCGCTGGACCAGCACACGATCATATCCGAGCGTGCTGCCGCTATGCAGGCAACGTCAGGGCAGCACAGCTGAGCTTGCTAGCCAATAAGGTTGTCTGCTTGACGTAATGCATTTGCAGTGCGGGAGAACTGACGCTCCGATGGCAGCGGAATTAATTTCGAAGTAGAGAAATCAGTCGACACTGGAGTGTCGCTTCCATCGCCCACCATGCGCTTTCCACAGCATCACAGTCGCCACTCTGGCTCAGCATTAAAATTTTATTCCGCAACAAGGGCATGTTACGAGGAGGGCAGGTAAAAGCTGTTAGAGCAGCTTGAGGAGCTCTGACCCCCTAGTACACAAGATAGCAAAGAAGGGTACGGCTAAGTAAGTACAACCTACTGAGAGAAACATGTATGAATTTCAGAGCATAGTTAAAAAAAAAACGCCAGGCCTGCGCTGAAACCGCAGCACAGTCACAGCGAAAGCTGGAAGAGCGACGTTTCTAGAGCCCGTTGTAAGCTCTCTTGGGGCTACAATACAAGTAGACTAGAAAGGTACCTACTAAGCCATTATTCGTCATTCTGCGGAGAAACGAGGCACCAGCTACACGTCTGTAAGGCATTATGTGCACTTTGTTGACGCGACGACTGATGACGATGAAGAATTATGGCTCAGCCCTTTGTAATGGGTTGGAAGCTTTAAACGGCCCACCAGTTATGTAATTTGCATTGGGTGACGCCCGCTCGCTATTTCCCTCTCCCGTCATGCTGTATGACATACGTTGACGTGGGAGAGAGACGGGGGGGGGGGGGCGAATAACTTTACTGAGACCCCGAGGAAATGGATCATGCGCTCATGGGCTTCCTTGCCAACCAATCCAAGTGCACTTGTGAGGAACCCACTACGCTATAAAGCATTGTAATTTTACTGAGACCCCGAGGAAATGGATCTGCGCTTATAGGCTTCCTTGGCAACCAATACAAGTGCACTTGCGAGGAACCCACTACGCTCTAAATCATTCTAATTTTTGAGATGTAGGGCAGCAGGCACCGTGCCATTTTTCGTCATTTTACGGAGTTCCGTGGTACCTGCTAAACGCATGTAAGTCATTATGCGCACTTTGTTGATGCTGTGCCTGATGACGACGAAGAATTATGGCAGAGATCTTTGTAATGGGTTTGAAGCATTTCATAACCTACTCGTTGCGCAATTCGCATTGTGTGACGCCTCGTTACAGAATTCGCGTTGTGCGACGCTTGGTGCTTATTTTACTCTTCTACCACGCTATATTGCATATGCTAATGTGGTTCCTTCCCGACATGAAGCCTGTATAGGACCTTTTTCCAAAGCAGTTTCAAGCACCGGGATGGCTCAGAGGTTGAATACTGGGCTCCCACGCAGTGGGCCCAGGTTCGAGCCTCGTTCCATCCTGGAATTTTTTTCTTATTTCGTTTTTTTTCTTATTTCGATCGATACTGGTTACGGACAGCGGAGCGGCGGCGGCGGCGGCAGCGGCGGCGGCGGCGGCGGCGGACAACTACGGCGCCAAAAACGGCCGGTGAAATGATCTCATAACAGCTTTCGCTGTAAAAAAGAAAAGGAGATTACATTGCAGCCATAGAAAAAAACGTAGTCGTCATATCGCACCATTATACAAACACTAATCGATTTTGTTTTGGTGATATGCTAGGTATGTTAATGGTATGTCTTCCGTCGTTATGCAGTTTAGAAGTGGAGGCAGTTGAGATTTTAGCATTTGATTTCCGTAAATTCATCTGCATTTCGACGTATACCACGCATCAGGTTGACGTGCTTTATAAGCGGAAACGTTTTTCTTTAACCTCGTTCTTCCTGCAATGGTATCATTATTTTTCAATAAACCGAACCTATATAGAAGACATACACTGTAAAAAATGTGTGTAAAGTAACAAGTATTTTACAGCAATTTTCTGTTCTCATGCAGAAAATATCTGTTGTACGCCGTTGACAGAAACACGTTCACGAAAAAAACAGTAATTTTCTATTTTGTTAGCCGCGAGCTCTAAAACACCGAACCTTTGGTCACGTGAACATGTGTGTTACAAAAAAAAATGTGATTCGAAAAACACTTGGCCCCCTTCATCTGGTACTTCGCATTTTTGAAGTGCCAAAAATGTTATTGTGCGCAAAATTAGGCCACATTCCGAAGTGTCTGCTTTTCTGCGGTCCTGCAGTCGTGCATTGGAGGTTGGTGGTTTGAAACAAAGGACGCGTTCAGCGGCACTATCGACGTGCACTATCGAAACGCGTTCAGCGGCACTATCGACGTGCGGCTTTTGTGATTTTCAACGTTCAGGCTATTCGCACACGAGTTAAGTGATGAATATTCTTACTTGTATGTATGATACACTCGATGTTGTCTATTGGAAGTCTTGTTGCGGGCTTGTACTGGTGTTGAAAGGGCAGCGAAAGTGAATCGTTGGTAGAGCTCGCGAAACCTTGATTCAACGGATCGCCTTTGCTTCCACGAGTGACATTATAACTAAGGGTCTACCCCGCTAGTTTGAATTGTTGCAATGCCCTTGCAAAGAACCGAAGGCAAGTCTGCGCTTGCGTTAAGAGCGCATGGTATTCGTTGGATATAACGTGCGCACGACTGCCTCTTCCCCGGTTCATCTCTTCTGTTTCACTGTGTCTGATAAAGAGTACACAACGTGTCGCAGAGAGAGGATGACAGTGTCGAGCACGAAGGAGCACAATTGTTTGCGAGAAAATGTAGGGTGGATAAATATAGCTTTGTCCGCACCACAAAATCCAAGTGAATAAACGCGGTAACTTTTTAGGCTGAGGGAGTACGTGATTGGTTGGCTGTGAAGTACGTCGATAAGCGCGGGGTTCTTAAAGGGACACTGAAGAGGAAAACGATTTTGCTCATATTAGTAAAGTGCTCTTTCACAATACCAAAATTACCACGCATTCTGCGGGAAGACGCTTCGTAAGCGAGAAAACGCGCAAAAGCAAAATGTGGGTGGCGACGCCACCCAGAAGTTTCCGCACCATTCGCCATGACGTCACATGTTTGGACGGCGCCTGCTACGGACTACGTAGTTTTAGTTAATTACGTAGTTCCTAATCGGTAAAAATGAAGTACATTGTCCTCTGAGGGGGCCATTGACTTAACATGCCCAGTTTGGGGTAATTTTGTTGAGCCAATAGCGCCAAAATACGATGAATACACTTTGAAATCTCTGACGTCATGCGGGGAGATTTCGGCGCGAAATTTAAAAATGATACTTTGAACTTGAGTTTCTCCTGTATTAATTTTCTCCTCTACGATGGCGAAATTAACGACGTTACAGTTCTCAGAGCACAACTTATCGATATAAACCGATTCAGTGTTTCTCTTTAGTGTCCCTTTAAACTGATTTCTCGTGCAAGTTCACGAGAATATGTTGTATATTTGACTTGTTATTGATTATCTGTTCATGCAGAAACAAGTGAAACCACACAATATGCTGAATTTGCGAGATTTCACATTGGGCGTTTTACTTTTCGGTCGAATTAGCATTGCACGGGTCAATGAGTTCCGAAAAGGCGGAGGCACTGCCCGTTTATTGCGTTCGCTTGAGAAAAAGGAACTAGTCGTACCTTTACTGGCTGGTCGTTTCAAATGCCGCGTAACCGAATGCTGTTTAACTCCGCTGCTAAATTTGTGCTGCCACATGACATTCGAGATTCGGAAGCCGCTTCGAAACGCGAGCACAGACCGGCTTGGCGTCGGCAGGATCTTTGGGTGTGCAAACCCATGTTACATCGTGGTGGTGGAGGGGAGGGTGAGCGCCGATGAGGCTTGTGTGAGGGGCAAGGGCGGCTGTGGCTTTGGGGCAGAACTGTGCCTTTTGTCCACCCCTGCCGGCGCCCATGCTGTCCGCACCGAACAAAGCCTTCGCTTCGGCCCGCGCCGCACGCCTGCTTCGGATCTGTGGATGTGGCTTTGCAAGCGTTGCTATGCTTGCCTTTTTATGCCGCTTGTTTAACAAACAGCTAGGATATTCGCTCGATAGTTACCTTTGAGATAACTGTAAGCTATTCTGCATTTACTGCGTGAACACGGTCTTCCCGCAGAATGCGCCGATGACGACGACACGTAGCGCTGTGTTGTTTATGTCGCCGTGTACAGACAGCTATGCTCATTTGCCTGATGCAAAACACAAGCTGCGCTCTACTTACATTACATGTCCTCTTACATTTTACACTGGTTGTACCTTTGCTTTTTTATCCTATGTGATAACGTTTTAGGAAGTGTCTATGCTATGGCCCATCTGAGAAGTACCTGATAGCCAAGTTGTTGACGCCGTGCAGGACTCGCGCTGGTGAACACTGCAGACACAACTCGCGAAAGGGAGCCGTCGTCGATTAAGAATAAATAATGTGACATCCCTGGCGAATTCTGAAGTTTGCTCGTAAGAAATTTAGGTGCGAGGAAACCAGCGAAACTCAAAGAACAAGGACGAGAGAAGAAGGCACATTCAAGCACACACCATCGCCCGACTTGCAACCAATTTATTGCCGCATCCACGCATATTTATACACCTGATCCCGCGCACGCGCGCACGCTACAACATGAAGCCTGTCATCCACCCGCTAATCAGTCACACCCTGAAAGAAACAGCCACTCTTTTTCTGTGATACGCACAGAAGGTGTCAGAGAACTTTCTGTGCATATCACAGAAAAAGAGTGGCACCTTCTGTGCATATCACAGAAAAAGAGTGGCTGTTTCTTTCAGGGTGTGACTGATTAGCGGTTGAATAAGCTTCATGTTGTAGCGTGCGGTGAGATGAGGTGTATAAATATACTTGGATGCGGCAATAAATTGGCTGTAAATCCGGCGATGGTGTGTGCTTGAATGTGCCTTCTTCTTCGTCCTTGTTTTTGAGTTTCGCTGGTTTCCTCGCACCTAAACATGAACCAACCGGCCCTGCTTTTCACGCTTCTCGTAAGAAATGTAGCCGCTCGTCCCGCTTACTTCGAATGAGGCAGGCAGGCACAGCCATGGAGGTGCGCACCGGGGCGTGGGCTCCCTCCCTTCTAATGCTTAGTTCTTGCACTTGGCTGTAATCGAAAGGGCTTAGTGGGAGGAAAGAGGAGAGGGGGCGCAGCAGTCAAACTTCGCCTCCACAACGGAGAACCGCGCCTATGGCCATTTCAGTCATTGCCTCCTCGGCGAGGGTTTTGCTGAGCCACACTGTAAAAAATGTGTGTAAAAGTACAGACATCATTAGAGAAAATGTCTGTGGTCACACAGAGAATTTCTGTTATTTGCCCTTAACAGAAATGTGTACCTGAAAAAAACAGACAATTTCTGTCTTTAAAGTCGGCGCTTTACAGACAATTGATCACGTGTCTCTTAGTACTTGAAAAACAACTATAAAAAATAGACTGCACCAAGTAATAAATTGCTTATATTTTAGGAAGTAAGCCAACGGTAGCAATTAATTTTGTTTCAAGTAATATGCGTATTTGTACATGTTGCGGTCCTTGCTTTCGGCGCGTTTCAATGCACAGATTCAAATTTCATGCTGCTAGGCCTAGTTTCTTCTTTATGGACTGGACCAACTGATGCTCCCCGTTGTTTGCTCGTCGACGGTCTGCTGCCATTGAACCACTGCGCTTTGTTACAGTTCGTCCATAAGGTGAGTAAGAGTTCCCTTGCTGCTTTATGTGATTACTGAACTCTATTATGTGTTACTGAAGTGCTATTACGTGATTATGTTGTTGCTATAACGCTCGATGACAACGGCTCGTGTAGCCATACGCAGTTAGCAACGTTTTTTGAACCAACGGTTTTAGAAACGTTGGTTGCTTGTGCACGTCGTATTTAGCTGTGCTGCTGCGCTTAGCCGTGCGGCAGGAGGTGTAAGCAGAGTAGTACTGCCATTTGAAATGTGCCAAACGGCTGCCGCCGTCTGCGCAGTGTGCTTCGTTGTTACCGTGCAGAGCGTACTATCGTGCACGCCCAGTTCAGGCGTTGAGTGCGCGAGATTGCGTCACACTGCAATGTGTTCGTTTGTTGTCTTATGTGTAAGGAGCTAGTTTAGGCGCACCGAAGCAGGGGCTCCGCTAATGTTGCCATCAAAGAATGTGTTCGTGTCATGTGGCGTTGGCGGAATGAGTCCCATTTATGCGGATCGCGTGCGTCCTTAGATTGCTATGATGCGTGATTTTTGTTCTGCTTTGCCAGCCTCGTTATAAACGGCCCTTTATAGTCCAGCGCAGCGTTCGCGTCAACCAGCGTCAGCAGAAGTTGGCGACGCCACGTTCGTTGGTTCGTCACGTTACGTTAACGCGAAAACCGAGCACTACGTCGACTTGACGCATGCGCAGTTCAGCACGCCCGGCGTCCCTTCGTCACGAAGAACGAAGGAACGCAGACACCGTGAAGTCGGGGTCTTTGGGTACAGTGTTCTTTGGGTAACGTCGCCGGCGCGGATTGCAGCATGTCGCATCTCGCGCCGGCTGCAGCAGAGGCGCGGCGCGCCGACGGACGCCGGACGCGCCGGTCGTGCCGGCCTTTGTGCTATACGTTTGAATAGCGTAGCCTCGCTGTGCCGAGCTTGCGCACGCGTCGACGTTACGTCGAACTATAGAGGGTCTTTGACACCGGAGCGGTAATGTCTGCCTATTGAATTGTATCGTTCGAGATTCTGTTCGATAATATAATCATTTAAAAAAGTGACGCAACGCAACGCCTCAAGCAGTTTCATATTACCGCAACGATTCTGTGCCCTCCTCTGCATGAACAGTACTTATGGAAAAATGCAGTCGAACACGCATATATCGAACCACACGAATTGTTGCGCATCTCAAACAGTTGTAAAATCCCATGTAAATATGTTGGGCTAGTTCACGCAAATATAGTGCTCCTCATCACTGCACATTCGATATATCGAAAGCGGCGCCACGCCCAAGGCCTCAGAGTGCACTGCACCACACGTGCAGGAAGTCCGCGCATGCGCAGCGTAGAGAGTGTAGCGCCTTGCTGTCATTTGTTCCTTCCCCTTTTCTGTTTCCTTTCTTTTCTTTTTTTTTTTTCGAACGTTGCGTTACTACAAGATATGTATGCGTGGCGACAGATAAGTCATTTTCAGTGCCACAGTCTGATAGAGTGTCTTGCCTCACTTCTGGCTCACTGGCTTCTTCGTTGATTGGCCGACCCACACGCCTCTGCGCGCTTATTGGTTCACGCCTGGGTTCGGGAGAGTTGGACATGACTGATCTGTTCACAGTACAGCAGCGGCTCGGTAAAGATGTTGAGCCAGTTCGGCGTCGTCGGCAGACGCGCCGGTAAAAGCAGTGTCGTTTGAGACGGCGTCAGGCCTCAGGTTTGTTAGAAGCCCACTGGCTGTTCTTGCACGCGTTTCTCCGGCGTGGGGGAAGGGTGGGTATTTGAAGAAGTGGCGGCCTTTGATGAATGCGTCCTCCGTCGAAGGTATCGGCGCCGTGATTTGACGCTAGATTTCGAATGTGGTGTAAGCGCTTACCTGTTCGAAACACGCTGGCTGTTCTTGCACACGTTTCGCTGGCGTAGGGGGAGGGTTTGTGCTTTGAAGAAGTGGTGGCCTTTCATGAATGCGCGCTCCGTCGAAGGTATCGGCGCCGTGATATGACGCTGGATCTTGAATGTAGTGTAAGCGCTTACTTGTTCGAAACACGCTGGCTGTTCTTGCACGCCGTTCGCTGGCGTGGGGGGAGGGTTTGAGCTTTGAAGAAGTGGTGGCATTTTATGAATGCGCGCTCCTTCGAAGGTATCGGCGCCGTGATTTGACGCTGGATCTTGAATGTAGTGTAAGCGTTTACTTGTTCGAAACACGCTGGCTGTTCTTGCACGCCGTTCGCTGGCGTGGGGGGAGGGCTTGAGCTTTGAAGAAGTGGTGGCATTTTATGAATGCGCGCTCCTTCGAAGGTATCGGCGCCGTGATTTGACGCTGGATCTTGAATTTGGTGTAAGCGCTTACTTGTTCGAAACACGCTAGCTGTTCTTGCACGCGTTTCGCTGGCGTAGGGGGAGGGTTTGTGCTTTGAAGAAGTGGTGGCCTTTCATGAATGCGCGCTCCGTCGAAGGTATCGGCGCCGTGATATGACGCTGGATCTTGAATGTAGTGTAAGCGCTTACTTGTTCGAAACAGGCTGGCTGTTCTTGCACGCCGTTCGCTGGCGTGGGGGGAGGGTTTGAGCTTTGAAGAAGTGGTGGCATTTTATGAATGCGCTCTCCTTCGAAGGTATCGGCACCGTGATTTGACGCTGGATCTTGAATGTAGTGTAAGCGCTTACTTGTTCGAAACACGCTGGCTGTTCTTGCACGCGTTTCGCTGGCGTGGGGGGAGGGTGGGTGCTTTGAAGAAGTGGCGGCTTTTGATGAATTTTCGCTCCGTCGGAGGTATCGACGCCGTGATTTGGCGCTGGATTTTGAATGTGACTACAGCGCTTACCTATGACTAGAGGGTATGTCTTTCTCGGCACCAAACTGGCCTTTTGTAGCGTTAGCTCCACTGGCCTAGCCGAGCCAGCTTCGCGTGGCTCCTCAAGACACGTGCTGCGCATGCGAGGATCAGTGATGTCACGCACAGGAGCTGGCACCGGTCTGCGCTTTCCAGAGGCGTGAGGTCGTAGCCGTGGCAGACGTATTGGCGCCGGCGCTCACGCAGCTATTCGCTTTGGCCGTGCAGTCGCCGTCTGACACTGCGCTGGAGCCGCTTGATAGCGCCTGTGACTTGCGTTTGTCGGTGTGGTATAGCCATGGAGGAGAGCGCAAATGCTGCTCAACGGCGCAGAAGAGCGGTGAAGCTTAACTCATTGGATCCCGAAGTAGTTGCCTGGCAAAATAAATATACATGTGCCACATCATACGCATACCGTGTGTGTCATTGGAGCAGCAGTAAGCATGATAACCAAGTTAATCCTAGACAATCAGGAAAGCTAAGAATGATTAGCAGAACCTTTGCTAACGCTAGGTTATCCTGGCATAGCCGAGCTAAGCCACTGCAACAATCTTTTTTTATTCAGCACTTCTTCCTTCTTGTGCATTTCACGTGTGCTGCCAGTTGAACCCCGTTGACCTGATCGGCTTTTTGCTCATCAAATAAATCATTTATCACCGTCGTGTGCCTATCGACGTTGCTACTTTCGGATACGCCAATTGGTAATCTGCCGTCTTTTCGTAAGTTTACACATTTGTCAGAGGCGTGCTAAGTTTTTATTACGAGCACAATTTCGAATATCTAAATATTATATATGCAAGTATTTCGCAATCTCCATCGAGATCGATATATCCGGGCTCGATTGTACACCGAAAATAGAGTGAACCATCGTAGGTGCAGACCAGCACTTTCAAAATGCGCCATTTCACTTCCACTTAGGGCAAGAGATTCGGTGCTAATGCAGCTTGAAAATCGCTTGTGGATTTTTTATCTTCTTTCTTGCATTGAGTGTTAAGCATCGCTGGGGCGATCAAAGTGTTTGAGAGTATGCAGTGTTAAAATATGTGCAAACATCGAGTTCTAACAAATTGTTTAAAAGGGTATGAGCTTGAGCTTATTGACTTGGCTTCATAACAGAAAACAGCGCGGGCAAACGGGACAAGAAAGTCCTGTCAGCCTTTCTTGTACCGTTTGCCCACGCTGTTTCCTGTTATTAACAAATTAACAAATTCTATTTTGCCTCGTGCCTACTTATTCGATCAATGCTCGTTTCTTTATTCAAGGATACCATCTGGGATGATGACCTTGAGGAAATGCCAAGTTGACCTTTCATATTTGCGAAAGGTATGCTATCTCCCCTTCTAAATATGAGTAAATTTTGAACCCAAATTTTCAACTTGCAGGTGGTGGTTTCCTGACAGCGAAGTCCTTCACAGTTTGCATTGACGACGTTCCTCTCATGCAAGCATGCAGTCCTAGAGAGGCGTTCAAGATATTATTCCTGGCAGACTTTGCGTCAACGTTGCCTACCCAAAAGAGGCAAGTCTTACTCTGGGGTTCACTCAGAGGCGAGATTGAAACTAAATCTTGGGCACAGTACTTTGGTAAATAACTCTAGCTTTCCGGTAACATTGAAAAAAAATGTATGGCATATTGCTCACATAAAATACCTTTATTTATTGAGATGGCTTCATTTAGTTAAAAGAAAAAGAAAGCGTTTTGGAACAAAATTACTAAAACTAAACCATTATCCCTTCAATGAGAAGCTACCTGTTTTATGGTATACTGCTTGAGAGTATCCACAAACATACTGGCTGTCAGTACTTAGACATTAGAAGGTTCAAATTTTAATTTTAGTGTTAGATAGGTTAGGAGTTTCATTTTAGACTTATGTGGCAATATTGTATTTAAAGTGAACGTAATGTAAGTAGATATGGATGTATGCAGAAAAGCCTATTCTTAATGAAGAGCTAGTGGGTAACTTTGTAGTTACACTTTATCTAAGAATATTTAGGTACTTCTGGACTGCTAAACAGAATTGCCTCTTCTTTTTAGGTCAATTGCCACTGTCACTCCCGGAAAGGGCACAAAGACTGAGCATACACGAGGGAAACAGCACATGAACCCGAAAGGGGCGTCATTGATTAGCTTCCTCAAGGACTTTACTTTCAAACATCTGTGCCTGCCAACTCGAACAATATCGCCGGGAAATTTTTTCATCTGGACCCGTTGTGATACTGTGGGCATAGTGAACGAAGTGGGAATCGTAATGCCTTGTTTTTCTTTATTAGACACAACATTAATTACAACAGACAAGAAAGCCAAGGCAAGTACAGGGGATGTTATTTGTAGCCATTACGAAGGAAATGTCAAGAAATCAAAGTGGACGAAAAGATAACATGCCGCTGGCAGGGACCGAACCTGCGGCCTTCGATTAACGCATAGTGACCGCTTGTGATAGCGTGGGCATCTCTCGTATTTCAAGATGCACATGTTGGCAACTGCCTGAACTTCTATGTTTCATGTCAATAAACTTGTTTGCATTTCACTCTATGGTGCACTGAATTAACGAATTTGTGAGAGAGGATGCGTGCTATAAAGGGGACAATGCAGATGCAAAAAATTGTGGTGCTTTCTGTTTGTGAGATTTTCTGTTCTTGCACCTCATACATTTTAAGTTTGCATAACCTGTCAAATTGCAGAATATTTGTCAACTGACGTTGCTGCGATGAGAAAGAAATGCAATTTCAAAAATTTCTTGTTACTTAAAGTAGAAAGCTGATTTTAATTACAGAAACTTCCTGTACTGAACAAGTGAAAAAACTTGTCAAGTCACAGAAGATTTCTGTACTAAGAAACCAAAAGTGTAGTACAATTACAGAAATTCTCTGTTAGTGAGAACCGAAGAAACCATGTAAAGGTACAGAGTTTTCTGTTACTGAAAACAGAAAAAAAATATTTGAAATTACAGAAATTTACTGTTACTGAGAACAAAAAAAAAACATGTAACATTACAGACATTTTCTGTTACTGAAAACAGAAAAAACCATGTGAATTACAGAAGTTTTCTGTTAGCAGGAACAGAAGAGACATATAAAATTACAAAAACGTAAAAACAGAAAACAGAAAGAGAACAGAAATTTTCTGGCAGGCCAGCTGCCAGACAATTTCTGTTTTTTTCAAGAAAAATTTTTTACAGTGCACCGACCTGTTTCGTTGGCCTTACAAACCGGTCACACTACGATTACATTCATCTTTCATCATGTCGGTGTCGCTGTGGGTCTAGCACTGATTGGTGGCAGTGAAGGCTACCGTCAGCCTACTGACCGCCGCTGTACATGTTCGTACACGAGGAAAACGAGCGAACAAACAAAAGTGAAACTCGATGCCTGCAGCACGCAATGCAGAAAGTAAATACTGAAACTTTTCAATGTGATTTGAAGATGTGGTTGACTACCGCGGAAGTGTGTCCAGGCACAATGGCGTTCGGCTCGTATGCCATTTGAACATATCGTTGTAGCATGGGTATGAAACAAAAATGCATTTTCACGTTTACAGGGCGTTATTCACGTTATAGGGCGGTCGACAGGCAATATGCTCATGAAGTTTTAGCAAGTTTCATCAGCAGCGCTCTCTGTTCTAAATTTCTTCCTTGCTTCATTCGCATCATCATAGGTGATGTAAGCTTCCCGACTAATTTTTAGTGAATCAGTCTAGAATATCCCTAAAGTGTTAAAACAAAAGCCTTGCTTTTAAATACGTCGCTGTAAATTATTTCGGACTTGCACGTACAGGACAGACATTTACCTTGCAAAAGCGTTCTTCGGCAGCCTTTGAGCAAATTAATCCGTTGGATGTACTGTTACCTGTGTGCGCTGAGAAATATTGTGGCCATACTGAGGAATTTCGACCACACGTGCTTTCAATCCAGTGCTTTGAATTTGTGAGGGAGGTTTTCCTATATACAGGGTGTTCAAAATCAAGCTTTATGTTTTTTTTTTAATTCAGCACGGGAAGGCGCCTGAAAACTACCTTTTCGCGTACGTTACGTATACAGGGGACACATAGTGAGGCAATAATTATCGCTGTTAGACGCCCAATTAACTAAGATTCAATAATGAACTTTTAGTGACTGCAGCGAGCGGGCATGTTGGTTTTGAAAAGCAGGAGGTAGTCGCGCTTCTACACAGTTCCACTTGTAATATTTTTTCTAGAACGTCTGTGCTCCGAGATATCCGCTGCAAAGGTTAATTGCGGTTTCCATGATTACGCATGCAAGACAGTGAGCCCACTTGTCTTTGCGATGGTTGTTAATATAACTCTTCTAGGGAGGAACGCATGGCTGTGTAGAGCGGCCCTGTCACCTAGATTGACTCTTGCACTGACGGCAGTGCAACATGCATTGACTAAAATATTAATGAGAACGAGCATGGCCGCTATTTTCATAAATTTGGGATGTAATCTGGGTGACCAAGCCGTTATAAGCTATATGTGCCTTTGTTTGAACAGTTATATCAACTGTCCCAAAGACAAGCGTGTTAGCGTGACCGTAGAGGTAGTGAATATTGCACGCGTAGGTAATAGGTGTGTGAACGTGCCATAGCTGGCGCTATCAAGAATACCGATGCGTGTCAGTCGCTCTGATTGTTGTTCTCACTTTCATGCTGGCGGTTCGTGTGTGCATTTATGCGTGGCAACATCAAGGAATAAAAAAGTCGAAAGCCAGCACAAATGTAATTGTGCTCTTTCTTGCTCGCCTTGTTTCGCGCAGTTTCAGCAATTAGGGTGAAGAAAGGCACACTTCGCCAATGCGCGCAACTTTCCTAATGCACATACTTGCCATTGTAGTTTTGTGGCATGATGTATTGTTGGTATTACTATTATGATTTTTATATCAATCGTAGTCGCACGATTGCACATACTATACGTTGAGTGCACCACTGGGATGCTTTATGGTTACATTTTGATAGTGCAAAGAACCCGTTTCATGCCTTATGAGTTATTGCTCGCATCTCACTGCTTCATGCTCTACTACTTTGAGGAAGGCACAAACGCCAATTTGGACAATTTTTCCGATGAATATACTGGCAGTTACAGTTTAGTGGCCGGTTGTGTATTACTATTTTATTGTATTACTCTTTCCGATTTTAAGATTGCTTTATTTATCAAGAGTTACTCACCCTACTTAGTAAGTATAATGCTTTTTGCTCGTTATGTCACAATTTATATAATGTAAAAAGCCTCTGGGAACCCTTGTGCTGCTCGCATCTCACTAGCTGCTTGATTATGTACTGCTGTTAAGCAAGGCAGAATTTGCCCAAAGCGCTCTCTTTGTGCATATATCAGCGATTCTTCTCTAGTTGTCTTCATGTACAGGTATTAACTACCTTTTGCGTTCCGTTCATTGTAATGAATTATGCTTTTAGATTGAATCCTATGTGATTGTGTATACTTGCCATTACTGCATATTTTGCGTGCTTTTCCTGCACACCTGAGTTAATGCTGTGCTGCATAGGCATGTAGGGAGGGCAATTGTTTAGCATTTTTTCTTTACTCACCTATGTAAATTTACGTAATTACGTGATCCTAAAATATAATATAGTAAAATATTTGTCACGATGATATTGCTTAATATTGCATATTAATTTACACATGCGGTTGAATACTAACCTGCCATTTTTATTATTCGCGCAAAAAATAGTGAAACACTTCATTGTTTTGAAACGTGGCAGCAGTTGTAGTGTTCTGCACATGCCTTTATGTCAGTCATTAAATGACGGTGTGGAAGTAATAGGCTGTGTGGAATGAGGGAAAATGGTGCTTCACTGAATTTTTCTGTTTGTTGCCGACAGAAAAACTCAGTGAAGCAAAAGAAATCCAGACACAGAAAACTGAACTTCACAGGCATTCTCTATTAGTCGGACACAGAAAAACATGTGAAACGACAGGAAAAAAGAAAGAAAGAACAGAAAAAATAGTGTAGGAATTTGCTGTCAGTTTCAGATAATTCTCTGTTAATTGTGAACAGAAATACCTGTGAATTGACAGAAATAAAGAAAAAATGGTTGATTCCTCCGTCATAGGAGTCGGTATAACGCGAAATTAAAACTTGCCTTTACAGAAGTAGTGGAATGTTTACTGTACATTGATTAAAGGTAGCTTGCACAATGTCTATTGGTGTTTGGCAGCTACAGCACCGTTTAACATGGATGCACCCACGTTGACACTTGGTGGGACATCTCTGTCCCGGCGAATAACGTCCATGATCAATGAATAAACAAACATTTGTGGTAGCTGTAGTAGTTAGCGGAGAGCGTAGTCAGAGAACGCGGTGTGACAGCCAGAGGAGCCTCGCTGATTAGACGCGGAACTTGAGCTACAGTCGTCATTCCGCCGCATGTTAAAGAGTTATTGAATATCATGGGAGGACTAAAGGGAAACGCAACGCGCGTCGTGTCTACGCTCTAGCCCGGCCGCGATCTTTGTCGGGGTAAGATGGAAACGTGGTGTTGCAGCCAGTCGATACTGGCGCGCGTCGCAGAGGCATAGATATGTTTAATATGGATGGTTGCTATTAGCGAGGCCGAGGCTTCGGCTAAGGGCGCCACTTCGCTGTGTGGTAAGGCGTTGACAAAATTGCACTTCTATTTGAAACCCGCCGAATGAGATGGGCGCGTAGCAACGACGCGTTGCAGTAGCTAATCGCGGAGGCCACGGTCATCAGGCATTACTTCGCTTTACCGCTACCAGACGGCGACACCATCCCGCTGACCAAGAGCTCCCTGAGAGGAAAGTGTAAGTTCAAAGCCTCCAGAGTGTGTGACCATGGCGCAGTGGATAGCGTGCCCGGAATCTGTTGTCGCCGACCGAGAGGCCGTCGGTTCGATTCCCGTAGATGGAACTGTTTTCTTTCAAGTTTTAATTTGCCATCTAGTCATGCGCATTTTTCACGTCATTTCCGTGACGGAAATACGACACTGAAGTCTTTGTGGACCCCGGCATAAAGCACTTTCGTGTTTAAAGTTAAAACAGAAGAAATAACATAACGGAAATTTTTTTACAGTATAGGTTGTAGTCGTCTATGGATGCAACCTGAATGCTGCGGTGCTTTTTAAATAATTCTGCTGTGTGGCGGCGTCATGGCACTTTACAGGCTAGGCGCAAAGTTTTCTTTTGCAAGACGGTAAGTTTGCTAATGTTTACAGTTCTTGTTGTTGACCATACAAGAAAGCATAATTCAATAAAGAAGAAAACGAATTACACATGAGCACGTTAACAGAAGAAGGAAACTAGTAGCAATGACGGCGCATAACACCGATTGTCCTAGAAAGCTTACTGATAATATCGTTCACGTGATTATCCCATGTCATGTTTTGTGAATAATGCACGCCTACGATTTGAAACTTTTGATGACTACAATTTCTGAGTTATTTAACAAAATTATGAGAAACTGGACTTGTGTCCAGTTTTTCATCAGTACGGAGTTCGTGTCTTGTACGTCTTGTGTTCTTGGCGTCAAGTTTGCGCCGAAGCCGCAGGCAGCACGAAGATGCTCGCCGCCATTTCCTTACGCCAGCGTTTTCTTGAGTTACGACAGGCGGCATGCTAAAGGAGAGCTGCTACTTTTACTTCGATAAAGAATCCAATTTGTTGCTATCGTATTCAATGCTTCGCCCTTGCGGTAAAACTGTGACGTCTTTGCAAGCACTTGTTATAACCCATCTTGAAATCATTCACCTACGCCAAACGCCGAAGTCTGTGCTAACGTTTACGCAATTACTATACGTAACTTATATCTGTTCAGCTAACTCATGTATACCGCGTGAACATATTGTGCATATTCGCCTATGAAAAATCTTCACCCGTACTCTTACGATTATTGAGTCTCCACCACGCCTGTGTAGGTCTTCCTGCAGTGGCCTTTACTCACATCCGCGTGCAGCGTTGCTACTGTGCTCTTAGAATTAGCCGCAGTTTAGACAAGAAAAGTAGTGCTATTTTAAATGCTAATCATTGAACTAAGGCACGCGTATTTATGCAGGTGGGTTCAACTACAACCACAAGAGGACCCGGTGTATCAATATCTGGGCAACTTTATCCGTAAGCACTTCGCTTAGGCTTAACG
The DNA here is from genome assembly GCF_013339695.2 of Rhipicephalus sanguineus. Lineage (NCBI taxonomy): Eukaryota > Metazoa > Arthropoda > Arachnida > Ixodida > Ixodidae > Rhipicephalus > Rhipicephalus sanguineus. Next base: position 182,126,398 of record NC_051179.1, read on the forward strand.
AGCACCGTTGTGCAGGCTACTTGTTAAAGATATTGCCAGTCTCCCACCATGCTATTTCTGACAGTATCATCCCACCACTATTTCTGCTATAGTGTCATCGGTAGCAAGCAAGCATTTTTTAATAGAAATAGCACCACTTTGGCTAATAAATATTAGTGCTGCAGGTGAATAATTGAACCATGTTTAATGACAATACAGTTATGCATAACACATCCAATATAACTATTTATTTAGATTGCCTCGTGTGTTAGTTTGGTTTATTCGGATTTCACCCGGAAAGACTGTAACACTCGGCAGACCGTGCCGCAATTCTTTAAGCAGTTTCGCGATTGTTTAAGATGATTCCGTGAATTTTACGCGCAGGGCGCGGATAGTCTAGTGTATTCGAGAGTTTACGCGGGCACCAGCGATAACGGTGGAATTTTCGATAGCACAAGTATAAATGCCGACACGCTTTACCGCTTTTGAGATTATCACGGGCCTACGCTCTGTTCGCCGCTATCAACATACAGCGTGCATTCCATGCTTGCAGTTTGACTTTCCGTTTGCGGCCACAAATTCAGCCAAATAAAGAGTTACGTACTTCCGAGTTCTGCTATAGTCTTCTTCTCCGTCACGACCACGTGTCAATATGCACAGTAGCAACTACGTAATTAGGCTTATGAGTACTTTAGGGGCATCACAAGTTTGCAGACTATGGAGGTAAATTGTACATATCTGTGAAAACATGCTACAACGTATGTGCCCCCATACTAACAATTACTTTGGCATGAAATCACGAGATTGAGAAGTGCTTTTCGAGCTATACATCGCTAAGTTAAAATGTATTTATGATGCTTATTGCACAATATATTGAAATGCATGATGCAACTTCGGCGAGTAACGTTTTTAAAATTTGGTCAATATTCATATTACTTCAAGAACAACATATTTCACTTAATTTTCGATAACACAGAGCTGTGGTGTTACGACAAGTGTTGTGTAACACGCTCCCTCGATCAGTAACCTTTTAATATGGGACACAATAGATGACCTGCGCAAGGTCAGCTCGCGGAAATGTGACGTGCCACGTGACTCCCTCCTGCAAAAAGGCTGTTCCACATTCGCAGCTTTGGCTACAAGTGGCGCTGCCTAAACTCGCTTGGATTACACCCCCAGAAATACCCAGCAAAGTGAACGAAGGAACGCCTTTCGTTGTAGTTCAACTGATGGAGCATTGTACGCGTAATTAAAAAAATTGTGGCTTCGGGCCCAATCGACGGAAAAGGAGTTTTCTGTTTGGCCCACTTTAAATCATATCAATTTATGCTGTAATCAATGCACTAGACACAAACCACACATATTGTCCCCTATGCTTTCCTTGGCTTTGCTGTCTGTTCAATTCATTTGGTTATGTCTAGCAAAGAAACGAGCCCTTCTTTCATTCCACGAACACTCTAGCATATGCAATCACATGATACCCAAGTTATAATAATGCCGTCTTACAGCATATCGCCCAACATGGCTATAATTTCTTCTCTGCAGCTGCGATTAAAGCAATAATGAAAAGACTAAGCATTGGGCAAGAAAAATCAGTTGATGGGCTAGTTGGTACATGGCTTTATATGTACTGAGTATGTGCAGCGCAAAGTAACGAGATCAAGAGAAGACACACAAACGACACAGCGCCAGTCTGTGTCGTTTGTGTGTCTTCTCTTGTTCTCATTTCTTTGTGCTGCACATACATAGTTTATATCAAAGCATTGGGCCCGTGTTCAGAAATAAATCTTGCGTCATAAATGTTCGTAGGAGGAAGTCTCAGCCATTCCTGTCACTGGACTTATTATTAGTGAGGACGTCCGGCCAATAGCAAAAAACCACTTCCGCAAGAGAGTTTGTGAATTCGGTCCCTGGTATAAAGCGACAGATACTAATGTGCTAAAAACAGAAAACACAACCCCGCAGAGTAGCTGTCGTTGATTTTCTGTTGACTATCTGCGCGGTTCTCGTCCCTCTGCTGCTTGGATGTAAGGCTATTCATATCAGTAAACTTCAGAGACACAAAAGCGATGTATTGGTCGTGTGTGACGTATAAATAAAAAAAAGCTTTAAGCGTGGCATTCAGTCGTAGGAAGTGCCACCCGAGAGACACGAAGCATCAGTACGTCCCCGTCCACTCTTGTAGGAAACGAGGAAATCATACCTATGTAGTGTGAGGGCCGAGCGTGCTAGTCGACCACAGCGATCGAGAATATTCTAAAGAGTTAAAATATCTGGACTTCTTTAGAACCAGTCCAAATAACGCGGGAAATCTTTTTTGAATGATAGCTGTAATGTTAAGAAAACTCGATAATCACACTTCCAACCGAAGGACTGCAGCAGAAGGGGAGAAATTCGGCCTTGTTGGCCGAATGAACTGCAGCAGGCTGTGGCTTGAGACTCTATGGGGAATTCCGCAGCGAGGCGAGCGTTGTTGTGAGTCTATCTCCGCGTAGATGCCCTAAAAAGAATTATCGGCAATAATAATTCCGCGTAAACGTTTCGAAGGAGGGCTTTTAATACAGGCTTTACTGGAACAGTGAAGTGGCGTCATGATCGAAGGAAGTATCGAATTGTTTCCTGCAGATTACAAAAAAAGCAGAGAGGAGAGGCGACCAATGTTTAGACGCAAATAAATACGATAAAGAGGTGTATTTGCGCTCCTAGGCCGCTATGAATATCAACGGCGAGGAAGCGTGAGGCCCCGTCCAGCAAGATAGCAGCGATCATACGCGAGCCGAGCGAGCACAGCGTTAGTGATGCTGCTGAACAGAGGCGTATCTTCTTCTTCACTAGTAACAACTTGATGAGGGATAGTTGGTTCATAATTAGAACAAAGAAAGTGACAGGGCGAATGGAACAAGGACGACAAGGACAAGAAGAAGGACCCGTGGTCTTGTTGCCTGGTCGTCTTTGTTCCATTCTCGCTGTTACTTTCTTTGTTCTTCTTCTTCACAATCGCCCCCACTTAAATAGAGCCATCCTGATGACATAAGAAGTTTGACGTATAAAGAGGCACATGATAGGGCTGGAAAAGGGCATTGCGGACTAGGCCACGTCCACGCCGGCGCATGTCATCGAATTGAGAAACTGGCTAGATAAGAAAGTGAACCGGAGACGTTTGGTCGAAGACGTGGTGAGGGGTTTCGTACTTTGGCCCGGAGTTTGGCATGGGGCAGATAGCCATGGGGACTGTGAGATAGTCGAATAACGTCCCCAGGAAGGGTCCGGACTTGGCGACGTATTGAGGAGAGCGATCGTCGACAAGAAGATGGTGAGCGCTGGGGCTGGAAGTCAGGGCGGTCGGCGGATACAACGCAGTGAGGAGCGAGGAGCGTATTGAGGGACAGCATGGCTGCCGTATTGCGACAACCGGGTCGCGTTGCTAAAAGTTTAAGGGCGATGACGGCAATGGCGGGCAACGTATCCGGGAGTGCAGCAGACGTAACAATTGACACGGTTGTCAGGCGAAATCTAATGGTTGCTGAATCTCGGTGTTGTCCACGATGGTTATCGAAAGGTTGTTAAATTCTTTGTATTTTAATATCCACGTTTTTTGCTACGAACGTCATGCGCAGAGTAGCTGCCCTAAGCTAAATGGTCCGTACGGCTAGAGTGGGCTATTACGGCTGTAGTCGCGGAATGTGAACAATAATGACCGAAAATATGTCCAAGGGCGTGACGAAAAACTGAAGTGTTCAATCTGTAGTTCAGAAGTACAGCGTTTTCTACACAGATATGACTAACCGCTTAGCGAGTCAATGCGAATGCCGCACATATCTTAGGTTGCGCTAATCTTGTTTGCTGAGAAACGTGCCGGGTTGACGTTCTGATACCGGGAAGCACAAAACAAACAAATGAACTACCTTGTGTTTGGATGTCGCATGTACGGAAACACTCAAAGCGGTGTTTCTGAACAAGAAAATGAAGACAGATCACTGACATGACCAGTGACAACATGAAAGAAAAAGATCCTGCTCGTCGTCTTCCAGTGTGACGTTGCGGCAGCGCGTCGGACTCGCAACCTGAGGGTCGCTGGTTCGAACCTCGCTCCCGCGTGTTTTTTTTTCTTAATGTCTTTTTTTGTCGTAGTGCTCGTTATTATGTCATTATTACGATCTACTCATGAATAAATTGTCAAAAGCAATTTTAAGGCCCTATTTTCGCCCGAGTTCTTGTAATTTTTTTTTGGGGTGTACTACTACTCATTTCGGAGAGGTCCACCTACTCTGCGTCGGCAAGTGTTATGTTACTCTGTTGAGGCGGAGTACTATAACCCTTTCTGGGGGCATTACTATACTCTGCCTCAAGAAGAGGTGATTTACTGTGGAAAAGAGAGTTAAAAAATCCACAGCATATCCACGGGGTGAATGATGATGAGTTGGGCGAAGCTCCGGAGGAAATCATCGGTAAACCGTGAATACTCCGAGCGAAAGTGAAAGTGCGCCAACAGCGAGCGATTTTATTACAACGGTACCCCTAGCGTACGTCGTCGCACTAAATCGAACGATTGCCTTCCACCAGTGACACGTCATATGTGAATCTTCCGTGAATTCTGCCCAGTACATCATCAACGACGTGAGATCGGGCGCGTTTATACTAAAGGGTCGATGAGAGTCATGGCGACTTGCAGCTCACTTTAATTTTACATGTACGCTGTGAATTTTTATTGTTGAATCACGCACAGGAGAAATCTCACACAGGCACTACCTTGTAGGTCAAAATCCAGTGCCTATATATACGGGATGGTCAGTGAACGGTTGTGCAGCGCGAGCAGTCGGTTTTTTCAATCAAGAAACTCGCTAGCAGACGCTGCCTGCGTCGGCTTCGCGAGGCGAGAGAGAGAGGGGGGGGACTTTACGGATCGGCGCTCGCCCGTTGCCGATCGGGCGAGGTGGCTACATACTACTACTACTACTACTACTACTACAGAGGAGGGAACGACCCACACCCTAAGGAGCTTCGCCCCTAATATGGGACAAGAATATACTCTCCCAAAGAGAGTGCCCAGCGCTCTCATAGTTTTTAGTGTACTGACTCTAGAGGAAAATCTCTTCATAGGCCTCATGCATTCAAACCTTTAACCGCGTGGGTTCCGCCATGATGGAACAAAACGAGCGGTGTCAGATGCTGAGAATGCTATATTTGACGGTAGTAATCAGTTTTAATCTGCCAAGCTAAGCCTACTACTTCTGCGCGCTGAGTTAAGGAACATCTGCTGTGTTTTGATGCGTGAAGCCGTGTGCTAGTGTAGTGTTATCTGTACAGCTGGCCGGAATGATGTTAAGTTAAAATTTTCAACTGTTTGTGCATGGTGTTTAGTGTGCGCACCCTACCAGTAATGCATAAGATATTCTCCGTTCACTGGCACAAGGGCCACTCAACTGAATCGCAGCTCGAAGCAAAGAGCGTAGGCCGCGGTCGTGGGGTGCTTCGACACGCAGTGACGAGACACATGCATCCAGATTATTTTCGGTTCAGTGCTACCCAAGGAGGTTAAAAAAGGTGCTACCGTACATCAGCGCAGAGAACTATAAAGCAGAAAAATGCCGATTGCAGCATACAGTGGCGAGTGCGAGTGAGGCGTCACACGAACGCTTCAATCGAAACTGAAGTTACACGGCACACGAAGTGTGATCGCCGTTAAAAAGACCAAAAAACTGCGGTTGCGCCTAGTTGGTACGTACCTTTCAGTGCTTGTCTCATCCCTTCTTTGTGGTCCGTCCTGGTATGCGCTGATGTTTTCACCTTGAGAGAAAAAGGCTGGCACCTTGAGAGAAAAGGTTGTCGATACGTGGTGGCAGAAAACGCGCACGACGAGACACTTTGACGATATATACGACGCGCAAACTGGTGCTATCGGCCGCGAGCGCCCACAATCGCGCACTCTCTAGTGTTGATCTTCATATGGTGGCGTAGAGCACTGTACGGGCCCGGGCTGACCCGAAAGCCCGGGCTTGAGGCTGCGGGCCGGGCCAGGCTGGACTCGGGCCCGCTCAATAAAAGGCCTAAGTCGGGCCTTTGAGCACATGCGAACGTTATGCATTGCATGGTCTAAGGCATTCTGTGCCAAGCTGAAGTGCTGGCTCTTCGTAAAGCTTGGCAAAGAAAATAGAAAAGCAGTGGCAGTTCTATTTTTTTTCACCAGTATAGATATACATCTATACTGAGGCATGTATTTTATGCAGTATGCTCATGAATTCACCAATATATATATATATATATATATATATATATATATATATATATATATATATATATATATATATATATATATATATATATATATATATATATATATATATATATATATATATATATACAGGGTGTCCCAGCTATCAGGCAGCACGATTTAAAAAAAGAGGAACGGCGTTACGCGAATCAAACCTACAGCGTATTGTTCCTAGTACACTAGAGTAGCCACTGCTATTTTTTTCGTTAATGAGGTTTAATTAATTAGTCATAATTATATTTCTAACTCGAGAAGTACTCGCCTAATTGTCAAAATGTCAATGAGGCATATGTAGGCATGTTCAAATGGCATCTAACTGCGCTACTTTCAACAACGTGCTAATTGCGCGCTCATTTTTTCCGGCTGATAAAGAAAGCCCGCTAAATATGAAAAATAACACGTGACTACGCTCCCACCCGCAAAGGAAACCAGCGCCCTCAAATAAGCTTACTGCAAACAACCGCTTTGCCTGTTGCCTGTTGCGAAAGACAGCGTTCCGCATTTTGGCAAGGGTACAGGTCGGGTGCCAGCGATATGCGTGCAATTTCGCTGGGATTCATTCCGTTCGATAGTACGCCGCAATCATCCATATCTCACGGCCGACTGTTCTCATTGATAATGCGGCAGGTGTTCTGATTACGGCCTGACTCTGTAAAGCCAAGCGGTGCGTTTCTAGGCCGGGGTGTGGCAGATAGGGCGATGCGTTGTTTTTTCTTTCTGCATTTTTTCCTTGATACTGTCTGCCTCATAGGGAGCCTGTTTGAGGGCGCTGGTTCCCGACGCGCGCAACACTCTAGTCACGTGTCACTTTTCATATTTCGCGGGCTTTCTTGATCAAGCGGAAAAAATGAGCGCGCAATTAGCACGTTGTTGAAAGTAGCGCAGTTAGATGCCATTTGAACACGCCTACATACGCCTCATTGACATTTTGACTATTAGGCGAGTACTTGTCGAGTTAGAAATATAATTATGACTAATTAATTAAACCTCATTAACGAAAAAAAATAGCAGTGGCTACTCTAGTGTACTAGGAACAATATGCTGTAGGTTTGATTCGCGTAACGCCGTTCCTCTTTTTTTAAATCGTGCTGCGTGATAGCTGGGACACCCTGTATATATATATATATATATATATATATATATATATATATATATATATATATATATATATATATATATATTCGTAGGCTAGATGACCTGATGGCACAAAATCGCACGATCGCAGTAAATACATGTGCACCAGCGTAAAAATAACAGCACCAAAAATGGCCCATATCACGGTTGTTCCCATGGCAGGAATAAAGATTGCGGTCTTTTATTTGAGGTTGACACATACGGTAAATTTGATTTATATTCCTTGGTATTACGTGCCAAAACCACGATATGATTACGAGGCACGCCGTAGTGGGGACCGGATTAATTTCGATCACCTGTAGTTCTTTAACGTGCACCTAAAAAACACGGGTGTTCTTGCATTTCGCCACCATGAAAATGCGGCCGCCGTGGCTGCGGGAATCGCACCCGCGTCCTAGGACTTAACAGCCAAACAGCTTAACCGCTGAGCTACCACCGCGGGCAAAGCAACAATTCGACGCATGTACACACCGGATTTTCCGTCCGATCACCCGCTAGAAAGCGCAAGGCATCATTAATAATCGTCGTCAACTTTCTAATATCCTCTAGCGGGCCAGGGCCGGGCCTGGCCATGAACACGCGCGCCCTGGATAAGTTTAGTAATGAACGCCCGGGCCCGGGCTTGAAACCACGGGCCCGGGCCGGGCTCCGGTTGGGTTCAGTGATGTACGCCCGGGCCGGGGCCGGGCCCGGGCTTGGAGCCACGGGCTCGGGCTGGGCTCGGGCTTCATAAAGCGGGCCTCAGCCGGGCCTGGGCCGAAAAATCAGGCCCGTGCAGTGCTCTATGGTGGCGCCTTCTTGTAAACCGGCGTGCAAACGCTCCTTTCTGCGTACAGTAAATTGCCTAAATAACCATTGTTATCTTTCCCAAAATTATTCCAAATAAACATAAAACAATATCCATACGTTTTTGATGGTGCAAACACTTATTTACGATCGATATTGGGAGCACTGTGAGCGTTGTATAACGCTGATTTTGGCACTCTTCTGAAGTACTGTAATGGCAACGACGACAACGTTCCAAGATGTCGGCGCTCTTGTGGTTATCGTTTTACCGGCCGAGCTTTTCCTCTAGAGTCAGTATATTAACTCTAGTCCGGCTAGTGTGCGGCGAGGCAGCGTGAGGCACCGTCCAGCGAGAGAGCAGCGATCAGAAACGCGAGCCAAAGCACAGCGTGCGCGATGCTGCTGAACGGAGGCACGTCTTCTTCTTCACAAGGTAAACGTTTCCGTCGGCGCTCAAGTTCAAATCAGCACTTTGAGATGAAAGCGCGACATAAAAAAAATATATGTGGGACACACGTCACCCGGGCTAGCCGTTGGCATGATGGCTTTGCTAATCGTGAAGTGTTCGAGGCGCGCACCTATCTGGCAATTTGGATCCGGCATATTTTCCTTCAAACAGAATAGTATATTACTCATTAATGACCTGAAATTTAATATTGCAGTGGACGGTTCAAAACAGAAAAATATTAGTTCGTAATATTTTAGCACATGAGAAACATGCGTGTGTTCCCATCAAATTTTACCAGTTTAGATTTCTGGACATTGCCCATTTCGAAAAGAGACGCTCCTCGTATTGTCATGCATACGATGAATAATGTCGGCAAGGCCTCGTTGTCCATCTCATGCGATGACTTTAGCGAAACCATCGGAATGCTTCAGTGATCATTATTAGAGGCTGGATTTTTAGGCAATAAAAAGGAGCGTTTTAGGCGCCAAAAATGGGAAGGCAATACAACGTTTTAGGCGCCAAGAATAGACGGCGAAAAGAAGTTTTAGCCATCCAACTTCGCAAATGTGGGCACAATAAATTTTAACAGCGAAGCTCTAAGCTATCGGTAACTTGTGCTCTGTCGTGCAAAACTCCACAGGAATCGGGCACACCGCACTACCGAGTACAGCAGGTGCGAGCATCAAACGGAAACTCTGCTCGGCGAAGTGGAGCACGTGAAACACGTGAAAGAGAGAGAGAAAAGGAAAGATAAAAAAGACAGAGAAAAAGTGATAGAAAGAAGGAGAAAATAGGGAATAAACACATAAAAAGATATCAAGGCAGAGAAAGAGAGAGAAAGATAGGAAAGGTGGAAATTGAAAGAAATAGATAGAGACAGAAGGAAAGAGAAAGAAAGAGAACATAAAAAATACAGAGAATTAAGGCAGGCGACCCAGCCACACTCTTCCTTCAGGCTTGGCAGCACTAGTGCGAAGCTGCCATATTTTTTGTAACGTAAATGCAAAATATTTCAAAACAAGAACGTGCGCGACCTGAACCTACGAGAGGAAAGCAAGGCATGCTATTGCTCATGATGGCACAAAGGTGCCAGCAGTAGAACATAACCGTGCAATTATCCTTTTCCCCGCACGGTTCGCAGAATACGGACTCTCCTTTTGTTCGGCAGCATGGTGAGTGGAGTGTCCGCGGTCGAATCAACACACTCGTGGGTCTCTTTCTTTTCGGCATGGCTGAGAAGGGCAGCACAGAAGCAGATAGCCAGACCGCTATAAGACTACAAGGGAAAGCTGCCTCGTATTGGTCGGGTCTATTCGCGTAGAGTCGATTTCTCCTCTGGCGGTGAACACCTTAAAAGTAAATTACGAACAAAACAAAAGCCGCGTGCGCATCACATTTTTCTTATTGTTGCTCTTCACTGTCCTTTCCCCTGACGGCTCTCCATGGTTGCGCGTTCGCCAACCGCTCGCGCCATGTCAGCGCGGCGGCGTAGGGTGGCCGGCGCGTCCCATTTCACTGCTGCTAGCGGTTGTTTTTCGGAGGTTGGTTGAACTAGAGGAGAAGGCTGAACCCCATAGAGTTCCGAACAGTCAATGTTGTCGGGCAAGATAAATAACGATCTCAAACTGCACTCGAATGCGAAATTTGAGGTTAAATAGTGTTCATATAGGCGACGCGATTTTGAAAATAGGCACTTATAGGCACTTATATATATATGAGCGTTTAGGCGCAAACGCCCAAGATAGGCATTTATAGGCACTATAACAACACCATAAATGCCCTTCATAACCTGTTATTCATAACATATATCAAACTGGAGTGTTAGGAACGCAAGGAACAAAATAGGCATTTGTCTAAAATGCGGTCTGTAATCATTATGTACCTTAAGGCCCACGGCATTCTATTTTCTTTGCTCGAGGAGCTGAAATATGGCGCAAATGGCACCAGGAAGCCTTTCCTGGTGAAAACGCGGTCAGATGGAGAAAGGAGTGCAACGCTGTTGGAGAGACCGGTGCAATAGACTGACACAGCCGTTAACGACTTTGCAGGAATTATGGTGTCGTCTTTGGCGAGTACCTTGGTCGCAGCCGATCGACTGTCCGCCGGCGTCTAATCTGAGAATGGTGAGAGCTCTATTTCGGCTGGTAAACAACAAATTACGGCGTTGTAGTGGGCGAGAAAATCCCAAGATGACGTCGTGAGAGCATGAAGATATGATAAATTCGACGGCGTACAGAGCGTCCTGCATGATGACACGGGCTGTGCGCACCGCTGTCGGGAGAATACTTTGGGTGCTGGCTGTACGGAGGGTGAGCCCGGAAAGTGGCGTCGTAACTTTTCGGAGTAGTCGGCTAAATTTAGCGTCCAGAACAGATACTGCCGCTCCAGTGTCTACAAGGGCCGATGTGCGCATACCATCTACAAACACGTCTACTACGTTCGATGGGCTTTGCTGAGGGCTTTGGCAGTTCAATAGCGTCACAGTCCTTGCCTCTTGGACTGCGACGACTAGTTTTCCGGGCCTCGTGCGACCGGACGAGGCCGCATCGGTGACAGCGAGCGGCGTCTCGGGGACGGTGAACGGCGGACAGATGGAGCCGGGCGTGACGTCGGCGGCATTGGCGGCGGTGGGTCGTATTACGGGCGGCTGGACTGGCTGGTGACGGTTGATCCGACTCGAGGCGGCTGCACGCGATTGCAATAGCGGGCGACGTGACTGGCGCAACCGCACGCAAAGCAGATGGGGCGGTTGTCGGAAGTGTGCCATCGGCTTGCCGGGCTAGGTCCCATCCGTGTCGCAGGACGCGAGGGACGGGGCGGCTGCTGGTATGACTGCATGGTGGGCTGCAGTCGGGGCGTATGGATGACGTCGGTGTGCGCAGGCGGCACACTGGCTTCCATGGCCTGAGGCCTGGCGACGGCTCCGGCGTAAGTAGGTGGGAGAACCACAGGGATCGCTTGGGGTGACCTGGCTACAACTTGCGCGTAACTGAGCGGCGCAGGCACCGGAGGGGGCTGGTGGTATTCCGGCATGACCTCTGCGACTTCCTGCTCACTAGCCCGGCGTAGGGGAAGCAGCAATGCGGTCGACGGCTGTTCAAGATGCTGCGGGTGAGCGAAGGCCAGTAAAGAGAACTGGCGGCCAATCTACTCGCGCAGGAGTGACTTGATTTAGGCGAGCAAGACAGAGTGATCTGAAATGGCCGACATGCAAGAGATATCGGCGTCGCGTGATGGAGGTCGACGCGTCATCAGCCGCTGCCGGCGCAGAACCTCTTAGCTTTGGCACCGTGTGATGGCCTCTGCCACAGTGCAAGCGTTTTTGGCGAGCAGCATGGTGAAGGCATCGTTGTCGATGCTTTTCATGACGTTCCGGATGCTGACAGACCCGGACATGGTCACGTTGGCTTTCTTGCACAAGTCGAGTACGTCTTCAGTGTAACTCGCGAAAGACTCGCCGGACTGCTGGGCTTGTTCACGTAAACGCTGTTCGGCTTGCAGCTTACGAAGGGCAGGGCGGCCAAACTCGTCGATGATGGCGGTCTTGAAAGCGGACCACGTAACGAAATCCGATGCGTGGTTGTTGTACCACAGGCTTGTCACACCGACGAGGTAGAAAACCAGGTTGCTCAGTTTGCCTGCCTCGTCCCATTAATTGGTACGCTGACATGCTCGTAAATCGCGAGCCAGTCCTTGACGTCGGTGCCATCCGCGCCGGTGAAGACAGGAGGGTCGCGGATGCGGGGGACACCGGGACATGCCGTCAGTGCATGGTTGCGTTCGCTGGGCGGCGTCTTGAGTCATGGTAGATAGCACGGCACGGGATCGAAGCTCCAAGGCACCGAATGCGGACCGTAGTTGTTTAGAGGGCACATCACCTCCACCAAATTGTAAAGACGTTTATTGGTGGGCACCGATGGACGACAGCGACAGTCAAGGCGGGGACCGAATCTTTGCACGAGCTGCGTTCTCCCCGCAAGGAGCCGAAGAGGGCGACCCACAGCGCATTTTCAAGGCTTCGTTACACATGAGAAAAAAGCTGCGTAGAGAAAATTTTGTTTTCTCCCTATGAGCCTGATGTTTCAGTAACTTTTTATTGCGATAGCAATTATATGGCCAGTCTCGGCTGGAAAATGTCCGTCCCCGTCATCGTCAGTCACCGTATATGTATAAGTATGTATATAGACAAAGAAACATAATTCAGAAATTCCTTCCGATGCGCGGAATCGAACGGGCGACATCTCGCTTTGCAGCCCGCCGCGTTAGACGTTAGGCCACGACAGCACCGTCTTTCAGCCTGCTAACGGCGAGCTATTTATATACACCATGTATACAGAATGCTTTCTTAGTGGCCACATAGATGGCGCGACGTGCGCGCGTGTGGCACGCTTTAAAGATCGTCGCCCCGCTCCTGCGAACGCTGTTGCTCTTCGCTCTAGAGGGCGTGGTCGCTTTCGTGCGCTTATCTCGAGGAAAGAAGGGGCGGCTGGTGGGGTGCTTCGCTTCGCTCGCTGCAGCGGCCGCGTTTGCGAAAGGAGCGCGCTGTGCAAACAGAAATAAGTAACAACTGCGACAATTAGTTCGCGTTCGTCTTGTGTGTACCTGTTCGTTCGTTTCGTGCGTCCTGCTTTATGTTTGAGCAGTGCGCTTCAAGTGTCGAGCTGTGACGCATTAGTTGGCGCTCGTCCTGTGCGCGTTTTTCGAAAAACCTTTACTAAACGCTTTATATGGCTTTGAAACAACGATACCGCAGGCTTCCCATGTAGCCTGTTCGAAGTGAGCTGTAGTATCGGGAGGAGATTGAAACGCCAGGTGTCCGTTGCCTACATGTTACTGTGCTATCAGTGCCACTACTGAGAAAACGGACGAGTTGAAGCATGCGGACAGCGATGAAACAAGAAATGTGCCGAGAGTTCGCAGCCTTGTCGTCGCAGGTGATTCCGACATATATACTACATACACAACACGGCACACTCGCTCGAGTGCATATTGCTGAAATGCGCAGCTGGCACCAAATACTTCCCTCCACTTTATTTTCCAAAAATTGCGTAAGCATGCTGTTGAGACTAACACAATTAGGATATCGGGCACACTTACTCAAAAAACTGCAATGTCGCCTGTATGCAGGTCCCTCTTGATCGATCCACATCTTGCAGGTAGAAGCGCAGACCACGCATCACTTGTGCACCAAATAGCGGGTAGGCGTAAAGGACACGCATCTTCCCAAAGTTGTTCGGATTAAGGTGGGCCTCGCGTTTGCCATGCATCGCGCGAAGGGTCACGCCGCTTCCGTCCATCGCGTAGATATCCTTGACAGCGTCCAAGGAGACCTGGAACATAAAACAATATACAGTTAAATCTCGATCTAATGAAGCGGTTGGGACGCACGAATTATTTCGTTAAATGGGGAGTTCGTAAACTCGAGAAAGAAATTTTCAGCCCTTGGAAATCTAAAATTGTTTAACGTAGCGACAACCAAAAGCTAGCAGGTCATTGTTATTGCCACCAGTCTAATCCTGCGCAAGTGAAAACTCTGCGACGGCGGTGCTGACATGGAGCCTCCTTCCATGTCTCCCGGACATAGGCGGCACAATTTCAGGGCGACGAAGGCCAGAAAGACTGTTACATGAAGCAATGGCGAGCGAATTCACGATATGCAGAGAAGCGGAAAACGAATGAAGTGATTTTGCGAGCAGGCCGAGGGAGAAAGCCCTTTGCATCATCCGGCACGTAAGAGCGCTACCGACTGCCGAGTCCATTTCTCCACGCCTGGGCGCGGCGTGCAGCCTCATCAAACAAAAGCTAGCGCCGTGAGTAGGGAGTATAGATGTTTTAATGCGAAAGCGTTAGAGCGCATTCTCGAAGAACCCGTATCTGCAAAATTGGAAATAAATGACAGCTTTTTTACTGGAAAAGCCTTTGTTTAATTAGGTCGTGTTTTAGCTCTCTCTCTCTCTCTCTCTCTCTCTCTATATATATATATATATATATATATATATAGAGAGAGAGAGAGAGAGAGAGAGAGAGTTAAAAAATCAAGCACGTAGGAAAAATTACGTTCCGGCCGCGGGACCGGCCGAAACGTCAGGTTTTTTGTGTAATTGCTCCTACGTGCTTGATTTTTTACCGTTTACGGCCGTTTCCTGTGTTATTAGCCCTTCATTATTTTATTTATTTTATTTCAGTATACTGTCAACCCCAAATGGGGTTTTTACAGGAGTGGGTACATTTAGAGAAAAAACAGCAAATGCACAGAAGTGTTACAGTGAAAATGTAGATGAAGACGGAATCGCATAAGTCTGTACAATTCATACATAGATGTCTTGACAGATAAGTCGCTGATGGCATACATGCTAAACAGAGAAATATACATAGGTTACAAGATATTCACTGAGGTTACAGCATCGTAGGATTCATCTTATGTTACAGGCATAGGATAAGCAAAAAAAAATCACAGCATATCCACGGAGTGAATGAAGATGAGTGGGCGAAGCTGCGGAGGTTCATCGGTAAACCGTGAATCTTCCGTGAATTCTGCCCAGTACATCATCACCGACGTGAGATCGGGCGCGTTTATACTAAAGGTTCCATGAAAGTTATGACGACTTGCAGCTCACTTTAATTTTACATGTACGCTGTAAATTTTCATTGTTTAGAAAACCATTGCTTTAGAAAACTTCTGGCGTCTTTCGTTAAGCAGCTGGTGTCTTTTCGTTTTGCTTTAGAAACATCTGGCATTCTTTCGTTTTACTTTTAGAAAACATCTGGCGTCTTTCGTTGGTTTATTTCATCAATCAACGGCGTTTTGAACAAAATTTTTATTGTTTAATCACGCACAGGAGAAATCTCACCAGGCACTACCTTGGAGGTAAACAATGGCTGCTAATGGGAATGAGAGACAGAAGAAGTCGGCTTTTAGCTAACACTTACACTTCTACTTCTACAAACGTTTCCTACTGGAACATGCCCATGGCTGCTAATGGGGAATGAGAGACAGAAGAATTCGGCTTTTAGTTAACGCGCACGCTGCGAATTTTTTATTGTTCAACAACGCACCGGAAAAATCTCCCACCGGCACCGCCTTGGAGGTCAAGATCTGGTACTAGCGTTACGACTGGTTACGCACTACGACTACTACGACTACGAGGGACGAACGGGTGCCGCCTTAAGGAGCTTCGCCCCTAAAAAAACAAGCAGGAAACTATTTAGGAATCAATCTGACAATGTCAAGCATCTAGATCGGTGTTACAATGGAGAGCTCGGCGAGTTCTAGAAATTTTTGTACTGTCGTTTGCAACACTGTTGAGGCGTCTAGCGCATTCCACTCACGCACGGCTAACGGAAAAAAGGAATAAAAGAAAGTGTTGTTGTTGCAAAGGAATTCTTCAAGAGTGAGTGTGTTTGTTTCGAGTGATCCTAGACTGACTTATATTGATGTGGTCTGATGCTTTAATCCTAAATGAGTTGTGCAAAAGTAAGTAGATAAACTTTAGACGATGGAGTTTCGATCTACTGGATAAAGTAGCGAGCTCTGCGCGTCGCAGTAATTCAGTAGGTGAATATGTGCGCCGGTGCCGGTTGTAGATAAATCGTGCTGCTTTGCGTTGCACCCTTTCCAGTGTTGATATGCAGGTAGACGTGTACGGGGAGCAGACAATGTTCGCATATTCCAATATCGGACGTATAAGGGAAAGATAAGACAGAAGTTTTATCTCGGGGGGTGAGTCTTTCAAGGCACGTTTAAGAAAGAAGAGCTTGTTCATGGCTTTTTTTTGCTACATGCTGGACCAGGGTTGCCACTGACTTTAGAGTAAATGTCGCCAAACGACGAGCAAATAGTCGCCAAAAGTCGCCATTTTTTTACAGATTTCGCCAAAAAAGTCGCCATTCTAGATATGTGCGGCATAACTAGTAATAAAAATTTCCACTCACGTATAGCACCGTAGAATACAATACCGCCCAAGACCCTTAAATTATATTGACGTTTCTCAATGCCAGTCGTATCGCCCGCTTCACCATGGCAGTCCATGGTGCTGCTTCCCCGACTAGCCGCAAGATGTGCGTGGTGGCGCAAGGGTGAATGAATCGAACGCTCACGATATCCCATCCCTGTCTGCTCGTTTCAAGGGTAAAAGTGTGCTAAACCTTAAGCGAAAACCGTGAAAGCGTTGTTTCTAGACAGCTTTACGTACCCTCATATGAATTAAAATGATTAAAAGGTTTATTGAAGGTAACTCGAGAGAATCCTTACAGGAACCGACCATTAGTGATTCTTACACCTTTTCAGCGTGAACTAATATGATACCGGACGCTACCGACCTTTTCATATAGTCACTTATATTATCTACACGTGTCAATCCAATGCCTTATTAATGAACAGATAGACAATGTAAAATGTTGTATATCAATTGTTTTCATTGCACACGCTCACCGAGAGCAGTCGAAAATGCCTCAATAAATATTTGTTTATTGCACAAATAGCCGCGTATCCGCCTCTCTTCGCTATTCCAAAACAGCCTTTACGAGCTGAATTGGGCGTACTGCAACAGTGAATAAGTCGCCAAGCTATTCAGAACAGTTGGAGCTTTGGCGGAACAAATGGTCGGAGCACGCGGCCAACCCGTCGTCTAGCTCCTTCAGAAACGGAACTTGAGAGAAGCTTCAAGCACCTATAGCCGTAAACTTATAGTCATACACTGCCCCCTCGCGGTTTGCAAGGCAGTCCGCTGACCTAAATTTTGCTGGAATGTCGCTGGGGGACGTTCCAGTACCTCCTGCATCTAGATGAATTGAGGAGATACACACGAGTTACGGGACGGACATACCGAATGACGCTTAATGCGCACATTCTACTCAGGGGTCTAAAACCAAGAAAAATACAGAGAATGTTGCCGCTCATTTGTTGGGAAGACACTGGGCTCAGGATGCATAACTCAGTGGAGACCTAAGCCGAAAATCGCCAAAAATTCGCCATGTCGCCATTCATAATTTTAGGTCGCCACGGGCCTCTCAAATTCGCCAATTTGGCGAAAAGTAGCCACCATTGGCAACCCTGTGCTGGACGTGCGTTGTCCAGTTCAAATCGGATGTGATGTAAATACCCAGATAACGGTATTCGTTAACAGAACGTAGTGCAGTGCTGCCGGAACCATAAGTGAAATTGAGCGGAATTTTTTTCTTAGTAACTGACATGGAAACGGTTTTTTCTTTGTTAATGGTCATGTTCCAATCATGACACCACTGGAATACACTGTTTAAGGCACTGTTAACTTTATATTGATCAGAAATCTGTTTGACTTCGTGGTAGAGCACGCAGTCATCTGCAAATAGTCTCATTTTGATTTCACACTGGTTGTTGGCTATGTCATTAATAAAGAGTAAAAATAGAAGTGGGGCCAGCACGGAACTATATATATATATATATATATATATATATATATATATATATATATATATATATATATATATATATATATATATATATATATATATATATATATATATATATATATATATATATTATGTGATTTGTTTACCTGTCCTGATCATACATAGACGCATTGATCAAGCTGTATTTCAGTACCGGGAGCCTGCTCCGATCCCATTACCCTTTCTGTTTTTCCCAGTTGTGCGTGGGTTATGTCGTAAATTAACATTTATTCAATCAACCAAAGAAACGCGAGGTATTTATATTAGACGACGAAGTGTGGACAGACGGCATGAGCGCAAAAATGATAGCGAAATATTCCTCCACGTTCTTAAAGATACCACAATAAAACAGCGCAAGAAATAGGAATTAAGGGGTGCTACGAAACCTACCAGGCCATCAGGAGTGTTAAATTCGTGGATGAGCATGTTGTTGCGCAGACACTTTATGAGATGCGCAAACTCGGAAAGGATGTGAACGTAGCGGCTGCTGTCTTTGGGGTGACTTATTCAGCACCTAATGTTCGTTGATGTCGCCTCAATTGTGAGCACTTTCCACATCTTCCGGTTCCATGTCGCACCGTCGCAAGTCACAGAATCCAGGAAAAGACCTGCATCATCTGCAAGCAAAACAACCTCCACGAGAATTTTCGCAAGGAGCTCTCCTTTAATGTTTCCATGTGTTGCGAACACTGCTAGAACTTGTGTCCACTTGTTTGTGAACGGTGCAAACATAATTACCATGCCGTGGTCGCATGGCTCACACTTGTCTTTTTTGGTGTAAAATGACCCAGGTCTACCAAACCTTCAATGGTGGCTGCAGATGTGACACACAAGTGTTCTGAGAGTTTCCGTTCATCTACGAGCAGCCCTCCATGTCACTTAAAGACGTACATTGATCTCGTCTTTTTTTAGAGCACTAAGAACCCTCGTGCAGAGTCCGAACCCGGTCTTGTACGAGTTGAAATATTTCCTCAAGATGTCT
Source organism: Rhipicephalus sanguineus (assembly GCF_013339695.2). Taxonomy (NCBI): domain Eukaryota; kingdom Metazoa; phylum Arthropoda; class Arachnida; order Ixodida; family Ixodidae; genus Rhipicephalus; species Rhipicephalus sanguineus. The sequence goes on from NC_051179.1 coordinate 182,145,427, forward strand.
TCGCTAGGTAGAGCCAAGCTCTTGTTGCTTCTCATGTGTTTATATAACTTTAGGCTTTTCATCTTCATAAGCAGACACTCTAAAATCCAATTCTGGGTGAAATCTATTCCCCTGGTACTTTTTCGCTTGGAAGCACGGAAAAAGTGTTGTGCTGCTTCACTTTGCTTTAAAGGCACGCTGCCAATACTTTCTTCAAATGTGTCTTCCTTTACGGCTTTGTTCTGCTGCGCCATGTCCCGCGATTTCGCTTTCAAGTTTGACACCCGTCCTAGCAGTCGCGGATGCTGCTGTCTTGAGTTTCTCCGTAGGCGGCAAGTGGCTCGCTTCGCAGCAGTGGCAGCAGTGGTACGCGTCGCCTTGTATTTTTTCCGCATCAGGGGCAGCCTTGCCTTGGTGCATGGTCGACATTTTGCATCTGCAGAGGTATCGAAAGGCATGAGTACATGTTCACGTACCACGGGCCGACACACGCGTAGCCGTGCACGCACACACACACACGTGCATACACTGACATTCACGCACGCACGCAAACACACGTACATGCGCACGCACGCACCCGCATTCATCTACGTTTTCTCGATTTGTGTGGTGTAAGGGGAAGTAAAGTTACTCACGATAAAGTAAACCAGTCTTAGATTTTAGACGAATTATATTTCTCTTCTTTTCGCGATATTGTGAACAATTATGGACGTGAAACGGAAGCTTGTTCGAGTTTCTTTCATTACTATGTAAAAAAAGGCAGCCCTGCAGTTTAGCAATTATGATTTGCAAATGTAAATAAAGCGTACATATTAATATAGTTACGTTGCCTCTATTTTGGCAGCTAGCTCAGAAATGACATAAATAGTATGGCAATGTCTCTCTCCTGTACACTTTAATTTAGGACCTCTCCTTATCGGTCATGCTTATAAACCTGCCTACCTTCATTGGGTACGACACTTTCGCAGCTTGTGCTGTAGAAGGCTTTCCCGTGGCAGCTCAGGTTCTGGCCAGGGGCAGTTATCGCAAGTGGGTCATCATTAAGCTCATTCTTGCTTATGGCGCCGCCGCACAGAAAGGTCGCGTCAATGTTGCGGATCTCTTCCTCTGCCTGTGCAACGGAAAGACCCCTTTTTTCCTCGTAGGGACTGCCGTTTATGTGTGTTCGGCAGAGCAGTCAATCTTCAGCTTGTTTCAGGAATATAACTTTGCCATGGTATATCTTCGAAGGTGGTATCAGTCTGGAGGTGACGTAGAAGACGTAGAAGACGTAGAAAACGTAGTGATGTGAACGGTGTCTGAATCCAGCGCAACCGATGGTGCGCTTACACAATCGGGGCCCGTTATTTCATTCATGGAGAATGCCACAATCACTTCTCTCTTTTTTTTTATTTCCCACAAGTCCTAGCTGTCTTGTCCTCTGAAAACATGGTGTGCAGCTACGAAAGCGGGTGAATAAAAGTTGTTAGTGCGCAAGGGCCTCGCCCGTTTCGTGTTCTCGTGTCTTTCGTCTCAGTTCACCTATGCAGCGCATCGTTTCACTTCGCATTGTCCACTCAGTATAGCAGGCACCGCTCTTACTGTAAGCCTTGGCCGGTCACGGGGCAACCTAACCTCTCTCCCATTTATAATGTGCACGAATTCTCGAAGCACATGGTGCGGCTCAAAGTGTGCCTCGCAGACCACACTGGAATTTTTCATGCACCCTCTTGGCAAGCGTAAGTTGCGTTCCCATTTCTCCCTCTGGGTCGCACACTTTGGAACGGCAAACAGCGAACGCTTGGTGCCTTCAGAAGATGCCCTGTAGGCCGCCGCGCAGTCGGGAACACAGCAGTTGCCCTGCCGCGTTGGTTTCATTGACGAAAAGGTGTCATAAAATGTAGGTCACTCACATTAGCTTACATGTACACTGCGAGAAAAGGCCGACTAGCAACTGAAAAGGCGAACAGCAGCGGAAAAGAAAGCAGGCACAAATAAATTATCTGCACATGCCCAGGCAGGAGGCGATACAAATCAACCGTTCACGCGTGGAGGTCTACGTGGGAGATAACTGCTCAGGCATTTCATTTCTTCTTTATGCAAGCTAATCAATGGTTGGCTCGTGCATGCGCTAACGCTACTATTGAAACGCCAGGCCTCAATAATGAGACGCTCAGCTTCGTTCCCCTGCCTGTATAAAAGAGCGCAATTCAAGGAATGTTGACCTGCATTTACACTCTGGACAATGTGAAGGCAGATAAGATTGTGAACCTCCGGTTAGCGACCTCCTATTCATGCTTCATTCATACCTGTAGTTAACATAACGTCCCGTTTGCGCTAAGTTAATTAAAAATAATATTTGCTGGGCTTTTACGTTCCAAAACCACCGTATTATTATGATGGGCGCCGTAGAGGAGGGCTCCGGAAATTTCGACCATCTGGGGTTCTCTAACGTGCACTGTCGTCGCACAGTACACGGGCCTCTAGCATTTCCCCTCTATCGAAATGGGACCGCCGCAGCCAGGATCGGACCCGCGACCTTCGGGTCAGCAGCTATCTGACCTAGCTTATATGCAGCCGCAAGAACAATAACGCCGTATCTACTTCGCACTTCCATTAGCCTCTGAGGTACACACTGAAGATAAGGACTACTTACAACACGCTTGTTACTACTTCCACTACTATACTGTTGCTCCGTGTTTGTGCGCCTAACGCATTTTATGTGCTGCTACAGTAGCTTGATTCACTATTGTCAGAGAGTATGTGATGGAGGAGGAGTCTAGTTGGGCAATATTTTGACAAAACCTGTGGTGAGGGCGAGATGGCAGCGTAGAAGACGACAGGACGAACGCAGCGCTCGCATGCTGCGTTTATCCTGCCTTTTTCTGTTCTTGTTCGCGCTACTGTAGCGCCGTTCAATCTACAATGTCTTCTGCGCGTTTCCACATTAGCATACCTATAAAAAAACACCCACTTACCTTTTGGGCAGTCTTTCTTGTTCACTAAACATAAAGGTACAGGGAGCCGTCGCGCTGTGGTTTTACTCTTTAGCTGCCGTTGAGAGTTGAAAGCGAAGCAGGCGCCAATGCCGCAAAAAGGTAAAATAAGAAAAAGAAAAAAAGAAAGCGCATCTACAAAGGCGATCATAGACGCATACGTAGAACACACATATTCGTTTCCTTAATTTATTTTGGCTTAGGACGGCCATGAGTACAGCGTAAATTTTCGTTATTATTTATTATTTCAGGTAGATGTTCGCAAAACCAGTTGTACAATATTATTATATTTGAATCCACATTGTCAACACGTTCACCGGTTTACGTACACGTCGTGATCGTTTTATTAAAGTTGCCAGCCAAATAGCTTTTTCTATAGTGTCAGGAGGAACATTTATTTATTTATTTATTTATTTATTTATTTATTTATTTATTTATTTACTTATTTATTTCAATACCCTAAACGCCCAATTGGGCATTACATAGGAGGAGATTTAAGTGAACACATACAGTTCAAACAACGTAAACAGAAAACAAAATACGAAAAAGGAAACAATAAAAAGCACAGACAGAACATCGCTGCTTCTGCGGTATTCAAACCTTCGCCGTTTCCCGCTAACCGAAAGTCGTTTACTTTCAGTTTTTCTTGCGCAACGAGCCAGCGGCCGGCAACCGGAAGCAGCGTATCGAGCGCACGCAGGCCAAGTCTCGTATGCGCAAAAATCTCGGAGGCCATACTTGGCGTTTTTGTTGAATCCCGTGGGGTGGCGCTGCAAGTAACTATGCTCACTGTGAAATTTCTTCTGTTTTACTTCCCATTTTGCGTTATTTTTTGTAGCGTTACGTAGCAAATGGAGTTAGTTTTAAGAAAGATACGAAAACCAATACAGCTATACAGGGTGACACGAAGAATAAAAACCCACCCTCTACAGCTGCGATTCGAACCCGGGCCTTTTGAGCGGGCAGTCTAACCCTGCACCATTTTCTTGCACCCGCGCGAGTCTTAAACGACGACACATTGTACACTACCGATCGCAAGCGCCACAAGCTGTTTGTTCCTGTTTGGGCTTCACTTTTTGAAGCTCGTTCCGGACACTCCCCTGTTCTAGTACACTCTAAATCTTGGTTTGCACTGACATTTTTGGCATTGAAAGACACGAAAACTGTCATCAGGAACGTTACTCACTTTGATATTATGCTCGCGCTACCAATCATTTATACCGGTGTGTCTAATGTAGGACTTTCCACAAGGAAGCGGAAGCCGGTAGACAAGCCGATGGACGGTGTGTAGGAGCATAAGACCAGGCAGGACAAGGACGGCATGCAAAAAGAAGCATAGGAACATATTTGTTGAATGTAGCGCGTGTGTTGTCTACTGGATCCCACTTACTTGTGGAAAGTCCCTCACAGAAGCGAAGTCAAACGAGGCTAGAATATGGGCTTTGTTGCTATAGACGGCTTCAAGACTGAGCTAGTAGCAGCACGTGTTGTACCCCAAGGAACTTCTGGTTCTTCATTTATCACTCCCTAACACCGAAGCGGAAAGCGTGTTTTGAAGTTATGTCAGAGTAAGGAAAGACCCTTTTTCCGCACTTCAGATAAAAGGAAGGCGCATAAGTTAAGGACTAACTCTTCTAATGTTGGGCATAGATTAGAAACATCTTTATTTGAAATATTTGGCTAGGCACAGGGTGCGAAGTGTTGAAAATCTGCGGGCTACCCGCAAAGGCTTTGTTCCCTGCCAATGCTACGTCAGTGAAGTAAAGTGCGTTGGGGGGCTAGTTGGTATGACATTAGAACTGTAAGGAACTGCGCGATTGACGGAACACAAGAAGAAGTAGTACACAGGATGAGAGCAGACTAACAACTGAAATTTATTGAAGCATAAATTTTCCACTTCAGAAAACGTACATGCGCACAAGCTCTCTCGACAATATCACACACCATAGTAAAAGCCCTTTATCTACGCTAAAAATGCCGACTCTTTCTTATGCACATAAACGGAGGGTTCACTAATGCATTTATCAGGACCAAGCCTCGAGATCACTGACGCTTCCAAAATTTCACGTGCTCTTTTTTTCTACGTCAGTGCACGAAATCGGAAGCCATCCAGGGTCTGTGTTTGTAAACAGCGAAACCGTCTATAGCGCAGTAGCAACTGTGGTTTTGTAAAGGACAAATATCAGCTCACAAATTATAACTTGTGTTTTCCTCGTTATTTGTTCTAGCACTATTGAAGTGCTCTATATGGCGGTCACGCAATGCGTGAAGTGCATATAAACCAACAATCCCACTTGCAAACTTTGAGTGGCCCGGTGATCGCTCCATACCACCCAACTATCGCCCAATCTCTTTAACCAATACAATCTGCAAACTACTGGAACACATTATTAAATGCGAAGCATTTCTTGGCGAACTTCTGCGACTTTGAGCGTATCTATCTATCTATCTATCTATCTATCTATCTATCTATCTATCTATCTATCTATCTATCTATCTATCTATCTATCTATCTATCTATCTATCTATCTATCTATCTATCTATCTATCTATCTATCTATCTATCTATCTATCTATCTATCTATCTATCTATCTATCTATCTATCCGCCTACGACTTTGAGTTTTCCTGGCCGTTTCGTTAATGGGATGTATACCAAAATTGGTACGACATAACATGACTATATTACGATCATAATTGACAGGTCATAACATGAATATCATGACGTGCATGTCATGAACAGCGTGATTTACATGCCACGGTCTTGGGGCTCTTGCGGCCGTTTCGTTAAATTGATGTATACCAAAATTGGTATTGTGACAATAGTGTAAGACAACCACAAGTGACCGGTCCTAATGTGCAAATTATGCCACGCATGTCATGTACGGCATGATTTACACTACGTAGTCTCGGGACGCTCGTGGCCGTTTAAATGAATGGATACATACTAAAACTGGCATGATGAGACATTTCAGTATGACAAACATAACTGACACATGGTAACATGAAAATCGTGACATGCATGTCATGCACGACATGATTTACACGCCGTGCTCATGGTGCACTCGAGGCCTTATCGCTGCCTTTATATGCACCAAAATTGGTATTGCGCCACGATGCTGTATGATGAATGTAAATCAGAGGTGGTAACGTGAAAATCGTGACTTTCAAGTCATGTACGACATGATTACATGCCAAGCTGATGGTGCCCTTGCGGCCATTTTTCTCGCTTGATATACACCAAAGGTGGTATCACTCGACGAGGCTGTATGATGAACGAAGATCAAAGGTGGTAACGGGAAAATCATGACATGCAAGTCATGTACGACATGATTTACATGCCACGCTCATGGTGCCCTCGCGGCCATTTCGCGCGGCTGATATGCACCAAAATTGGTATTGCGCGACGTGACTGTATGATGAACGTAAATCAGAGGTGGTAACGCGAAAATCATGACATGCAAGTCATGTCATGATTGCAGTCATGTCATGGCTGCATGATGAACTGGCTGTATGATGTACGGCTGTACGGCTGTATGATGTACAGGCTGTATGATGAACGTAGATCAAAGGTGGGAACGTGAAAATAATGAAATGCAAATCGTGTACGACATGATTTACATGCTACGCTCATGGTGCACTCGCGGCGGTTTCGCTCTCTCAATATACACCAATATTAGTATTACGCGACGCGAATGTACGGCGAACATAAATGATAGGTGGTCACATGAATATCGTGAAATGCATGTCATGTATGACACGATATACATGACACTGTTATGGTGCGCTTCCGACCGTTTTGTTAACTGGATATATACCCAAATTGGTATGGCATGACACTCATGCGTGATGAACACAAATGACTGGTCATGCATTGTATATTATAGAATATACGTTTCATTAGCATGGTATACACCTGATTGTACATGCATGAATGCATGTCAAACATGCAATTTATAGTGAACTAGATGTCATAGCATGAATGACTTCACTTGTTTCAAAGACAAACAAGGTGATTTAGCAGCTCTCGGCCGGCTCCTTCGCATGACATCGATTCCCACACTGCGTGGGATCTGCCGTATTTCTTCACACTCATATCATCAAGTATCTTGACGAACACACTATCAGGTTTAAGCAACAGCACGGGTCCCGCAAAAGATATTCATGTGACACTGAGCTCACCGGTTTTGCACATGACTTGCACTCATCACTACATTCTGGTTTTCAAGTTGACGCTAAATTTCTGGATTATTCAAAGGCTTTCGATAGCGTTCCCCACCACAGGATTATACTAATACAAACCCAACTTCACATTCACCCCAACGTTATTTCATGAATAACGAATTCATTTCGCATTGAACACAGTACAAAGCCGTTAATTACTCTCATTCTACTTATGTGAACGTAATATCAGGTGTCCCTCAAGGTAGTGTTCTAGGTCCGTTGCTTTTTCTAATCTATATAATCACTTGCCTAATTGTGTCCTCCCGAGTGAGATCATTCGCCGATTATTGTGTACTATACCGTAATCTATCTAGTAATATCGATCGTGAACACCTCCAATCCGACCTTGTCTATATTATTACCTGGTGCAGGACGTGGTCAATGACCCTGAATAAATACAAGACAAGGTAAATGTCATTAACTCAACAAAATGCCGGTATACCAACATCGTACGTTTTAAATAACGTCGAAATAACACTTAGTAATAGTTATAAATACCTTGGTATTCACTTTCAATCATATCCCACGTGGCATTACCACAGTGACGTCATCCTTGCTTGAGCTTATCATTCACACGGTCTTAAACATTATCTAAAAAATACGCCTTCCCTATATACGAAAGCTCGCCTACATAACACTCGTTCGACCGAAAATTGACTGCGCTTCAGCTATTTGGGACCGAGTTGAAGCCTATCTTATTAAGAATAATGAACCCTTGCAAAACCGTGCTGTACGTTGCAGCACAATAGCACCTTAAAGGGAACGCCGACGTCATACCTTTCGACTCATTGTAGGGCATGCGGATGTAAACCGTTCTTCGACAACAGTGTCATCTTGCACAAGCATAGAGATAAAAGGGCACGCGGACTTGCGGAAGCGTACTTCATTAAAGGTGCGAGAGATGAATGCATATCTGAGCCGTCCGTCTGCCTTTTGGATTGTGAGGTACGTAAGTTTATCGAGTTCTTTGACTACAGGTAACTTCCACGCATGCGTTGTTGGTGTTCTGGTGTTTGATTTTTCTTTCAATAAACTGCAGTTGTTAGACAGCGCTCATCTTGTGTCATCTTCTTTGTGCTCCGTCCAGTTCGCGCTGAAAAGTTTTCAAGCAAGGTCAAAATTTTTGCATATAATACATTTATTCGACCCCGCCTAGAGTGCGCATGCGTAGCCTGGGACCCGCATTTTAAAAAGGATGTTCATAAACTTGAAATGGTCCAGAGGAGAGCAGTAAGATTAATCTATAACGCTTATCACAATTTTGAGTCACGTTCATCGCTTATGGCTACTAACAACCTTCCACTCTTGAAACAACGCAGAGCTATCGCCAGACTCAAGTTTCTTTTCCTGCTTCGTAATTGGCAGTTTATTATCGATCCCAGTAAATTCATCTCTCCCTCTTTTTCCAGAAAAATCAGACATGCTCACAATCATGATCTGACACCATACTTTGCACGTATTAACCTTTTCAAACACTCCTTTTTTTCCGAGAACCGTTAACGAATAGAATACAGTACCTTAAAATGTTTTTCCTGAACGTGGCATTCCCGACTTTGAAAAATAAATGCATATTTTTGTGTAAGCAACACTGTTGATATCGCCATGTGACAACATGTCATCTTATTATTTCAGCTGTGTATCTTTACTTTTTTGTGCCTGAAACTGTTTCTGGAAATGTGCGCCCTTTTTTCTAGAGATGTATATTTACGCATCCTACTTAGTATGACTTGTTTTTCAGTAGTAGTGTGTATTCTACCTTGCTGTATAACTTGTTTACGTTTTGGCTACGATCCCTTTTTTCGCCCCACTTGCTTTGTCTACGGACTGCAGTATGTCCTAAATAAAACAAATAAAATACAATTGTTTCTGACGATTTCTTTCAGTCCCCCCCTCCCTGCAGTCATTTTTCTCCGCCGCGATCTCCAGTGCAAAGTCAAACGACCCAAATGTCACATTCATCGTTTTTCTAATTCATTCATACCACGAACTATCATTGCATGGAACCATTTATCATTGCACGTAGCTACCGAAAAAACGATGAAAATTTCTGGATCTACTACGCACTGAGCGTATTGCCTAAACGCAGTGTCTGACCTAAGTGATTTCTTTTCACCTTTTCTTTTTCTCTTTGTTCACATGTTTTCTCCATCCTCGTGTTCAGCTTTTCCTACACTTCAAAATGTACTGCACTGGTCTCATGTGGATTTTTTTCTCGGTTTCATTTCCTCAACATTTTTTCCCCATTTCGCATATCGTATCTGCATTGCTTCTGTATGTTTCTGTATATTTTTTGTATGCATTATGTATTTCATGTACTCTGTGTAGGTATTCTGTAACTGTCCACTATGCTATGTACTTTAGGTTTTTTAACATTTATTACCACGTGTGTTTAGTTACTGTCGGTTTTTATTCCAAAGCACGTTGTAGTTTGCATTTATTGCTTTGTTGTTGTTTTTTTGTCTCACTGAATGTATATCAGGCAATTGTGAAGATTCTGCTGGTTACCGTTTTTCTCACTCCATTATTATTCTCAATTTATTGTAATATGTCCCCCCATGCAATACCCTCGTTGAGGGCCTTTAGGGGTATTTTGAAGAAAAAAAAAAAACTGAGACACTCTCGAAAAATGTTTCGCTTATCAAATAGCAATGAGGCGCATCGATGAGTTCAACTTATTTTTCAGTGAAACAGAAAATGTAATAATGAGTTGTAGGCTAGAGATATCTGTCGCATTCATTTTTTGACGTTTCTGTGTCAAGAGTTCTTAGCCGTGTAAATGGGAAGCACAATTTCCACTCATCAGTTCTATTGCTCTTCTGTGCAGTTTTGCCTCAAGTCTACCTTCATGACCCTTTCTTCAGGCTGACGGCGAGCCCGTAAGACATACATTCTTTTTTTTTTCATGTTGCTGCTTGCGCTCTTGAAAAAGCTGCGAATTATGCCTGATCGCGGTGCTACGAATTATATAAAATGAAGACCCACTACCAACTGCTCCAGTATTCGTTTCGAGCGTGCAACGGTAACGGTGCCACGAAGAGTGAAGCGAACTCTCATGCATAAATGTTGCTACAGCGAAAACGAATGACTGTACATGCGTCGGGTTCCCGTCGCAGCTTGGAAATGTCTCCTGCGAGCATGCGCTGTTTGTCCGCCGTGTATACATTTAAAATATTTAGCGACACAATTTCTGTCGTTTCTCGGATCGATAAATGCCCACCGGCGTGACATGAACTCTATGTTTGTTGGCCTACCACGTACAACCTACATGCGCTTATGTCAACAGATCATAATGTATATCATTGTATTCAGAAACACTGATATGCGTTTGATCACTTCATTCAATTTTCCACTGTGAATCTACCTCGCCGCTTTTGGTTTATTTCAGCATTCGTTTTGACTTTATATTTTCTACGTCTGCTAGCCTTTTATGAGTACGTTGCGCTTCTATTTACTACTGTTACGACAAAATTAATTTCTTACCGCGGAAATCTTGCCCAATAGTCATTAGAAAAAACTTCGAGGACGCTTGAGCTCCACCTTCAAGAGTACAACGCGATGGCGTAATTGGGTTCCGTGCGAGTCGGCTTTAGCCATGCCGCAAGGAAAGGAATATTTTCGCGCGGAAGATAAGCCGCATCAAACTGTGCTAGAATGCGCATCGCAAGCGCAGTTGCGAAGCGACCACTGCACCACCGTTCGTCCTTTTGCAATTTGGTGAAGTTTCCATCAAGCGTTCATAAGGTGCCACGCGCAGCTGCCCACTTTTTATTCGTTGGACAACTTTAAACCGCCAATTCGTTGCACAATTCACATGTTCCGACGCCTGTGGCGATTCTATGATTCTGCCACTTAATATTACATGCGTTAAGGAGACTCCTCTGACTGCATGAAATTGTTATAGTGTTTCTTTACGAAGCAGTTCCAGACACTAGCACTGCTCCATGGTAGGAAACCTGCTTGTCGCGCAGAATGCCCTGGTTCGATTATCACTCGGACCGACATTTCTATTTTAGATGCAAAGCATCTTATAGCGGAGTTCAAACCGGGGGTGGTGGTGGTGGTGTGCGGCGTGACCACCCTTACTGCGCATGCGCATACCCTCTCTACACACCTCCACTCCACTTCCCCTCTCCCCTACCCCCTCCCCAGTCTTCCTCTGAAACGCAGGCTAGACATGCCGAAATTCTCTCGTGCGCAACGCCGCAATGAGCACCACCGCATGCGCGTCCCCTCCCCCTCTCTCTCCTCTTCTACGCTGCCGTCCTCTCGCGCGCCTGTCGACCGCGTTCCCGCTCGCCCTGTGAGAATTAACGGCCAGGCTAGAGGGAAGAGAAGACGCGCGTAGCGTTCCTCTTCGCGTTCCACGACGCGAGGTCGGTAGCATGCCCAACGAACGCCAACGGAACGCGATCGTGCAAGTGCTCTGGCTTCGCATCGCCTCATGGTCCCTTTTAGCGGGAAATGGTGTAATTTTTAGATGCGAAGCATCTTATGGTGGAGTTCAATCCGGTGGTGGTGTGCGGCGTGACCACCCCTACTGAGCATGCGCGAACCCTCCCCACACAACTCCTCTCCCACTTTCCATCCTCTTCCCCTCGCCCACTTTCACCCTCTTTCCTTCCCCTCTCCCACTGTGTCCCTCTCCACTTCCCCTCTCCCCTTCCCTCCCTCCTCCCCCTCTCCACTTCCCCTTTGAAACGCGGGCTCGACATGCCCATAACACTGCTTCGCATCGCCTCATGATCCCCTTTAGCGGAGATGGTGTGATTTTTTTACTTATTTGCGCCTATCTTGAATTTTCTCTTACGGGCAGTGCCAATTTTTCGCTCACAACCAAGCCGAAACCGGAACTTCTGCGAAACGAGCTCTTTAACGCTTTTGCTTTAAAAGCACAAGTATGCACGAAGATTGAATTACAGGAATGACTGAGTGAGTGAAAAGAGAACCGACTAAAGGAGAAGCCGGAGGTATAAGGTTGCCGCACCAGGCGGCTAGAAAACCTTGAGCCCTGGCAGCCGGCTGCACCCTCTGGATTACAAGGACCTGGAAACCCGGGTTAGAACCAAGTAAAACTTTCGACGCAGTGTCTTGTAAATGCGAACTTCTTAGCGAACCAAAGGCACTTTGACCGTGTGTGCCATCCATCCATCCATCCATCCATCCATCCATCCATCCATCCATCCATCCATTCATCCATCCATCCATCCATCCATCCATCCATCCATCCACCATCATGAGGTTCTTCTTATTCTTGTACCCATTGGCATAACAGTGCTCTAAAATGGTCTTCTCATAATCTACTGACATCATTACTTGCCTCATTTGTTCCCCTCCCTTCCAATAGTTGCGGAATACCAAATCTTTTATAGATTCATGTGATACTTCATCTCTTGCGCCTGCCTTTATCAGTTGACGCCCAATCCTATTTACCGCGTACCTCAGGGTTCTGTCGCTCCTTAGTTCTTTAAAGAGTTCCTCTGAGGTCACCCTATATGCTCCAAAACTTGCAATCTACTTTCGCATTGTCTCCCACTACTCCCACTTCTCTCGCTAGCTTCTGCGTTACTGTAGCTTTTCTTTGCCTGAGTACTTCGCTTGACATAGATATTATGCTGCACTGGGTCAGCCACCTTTCGCACCCGTGGAGTATTTCCCAAGATCACAACATAAATGGGATTTTCTATACACTTCGCTGTCAGTTCACCTAGGAAATCAGGAGTATCGAACCCTATTTCTGTCTCGGGTCACTTCTTCTAATACCCATGTACAAAGACCACTGTTCCTATTCACTCCGTGAAATTCTTTTCATTCGCAAGACTTCTCCTCATTAATACAGTGCCTGCTCCAGAGTCCCTCAACACAGTCACCCATCTGCCGTTTACTTGTCATTCCACAACTGGTATTTTACTACCTTCGGACATATCAACCATTGTACTAACAACGTCTGCTTTCTATTCTGACCTCACTACACACTCAGTACTTTCTACAGGTCTACTCTTGCAGTCGTTAGCTTTGTGCCCCCTTTTCTGGCACAATTGGCAGATAACTGAGGATTCTTGTAGACTAGTGCTTGTGCGGCAGTTCATAGCTATTTGGCCCAGTCTGCCCCGCTGCTGTGCCCTTTCTTTGCCTATTGGGGCCTCACTTATAGTCTCTTCTTCCTTAGGGATATCACTGTCCACTTTCTCTAAATTTTTAAATTCCTGTGCCTCAATGAAATGGTCAGCCTGCTTGGCCATCTCCTCCACCGTACCGTTCACAGCTTCCTTTCCTTCAAAAATACAGCTAGCCTATTACTGCAATGATTCGGGAACCGCTCACCAACAATTCTATCACGGACTGCTTCGTACGTTTCTTCCATATCGGAGAACTCTATCCAACGATCAAAATAGTTGGCGATCCGGCATATAAACTCTTTACCAGTTTCAGAATTCTCTGGCTTACAACAGCGGAACTTCTCGCGAAACCCTTCAGCAATCAATCTAAATATTTCTAATAAAGTCTTCTTGACCAAATTATAATCGAATGACACTTGTGCCGGCATGCGGCCGAACACATTCAAGGCCTCCCCTACCAGACAAAGGCCCAAAGCGTTTGCCCACTCGCTCCTCTCCCAGCCTTTCTCCATGGCGATCCTTTCGAATCGATGCAAGTATGCATCGAGGTCGTCCCTTCGCTCATCGAAGGGTGCCATCAGCTTACGAGGGCAAATTTGTCTAAACCTGGGAGTAGGCGAGTTGGCCGACGCCGTCGTGGGAGTACTAGCGTTACTAGCGTCGTTGCGTGGACAAGCATTTATCTCTGCTAATTTCAGCTTAAGTACCAGAATCTCATTCTCGCGCTCATGGTATTCGTTTGCACGCTCTTGTTCCCTCTCGTACTAAACTTCACGCTGCTTGCGCTCAGCCTCTAGCTGCTTTTCGTGTTCTTTCTGAGCGTTCTCGAAAAGCTTTTTGGCCACAGGCGCGCACTTTTCCCAATATATCTCTGCAACCCCCGACGATTCGTGACTGCGCCAAAAGATGGAAAAATCCTGGCAGGATCACCACTTAAAAAGGTCACGTTATCTCGGGAGTGCTTGCAACGTGGCTGGCATTGAGAGAGAGAGACGGGGGCGCATGGTGGTACGGCAAAGAGACTTTATCGAACAACACGGCAAACAATCAACAAAATTCACAATAAGCAAATACATGTAAATAAACTAACTATAACAATGGTATTCTGCTAAACTGAGTCTTTAGCTCCCCTAACAGTCTGGCTACACTGGCCTCTCGGTATCGTTCAAAATGGAGCATACTTACTTGTGTGACGGTCGGCGCGGCGCCACAGTCGACTCCCTCCTCGTCCGTGTTGCGTCGCGCTCGCCGTCGATGCTCTTGATCCGGTCCTGCGGTCGTGCATGCTCAGCAGCAACTCGGCGAGCCACTTGTTGCCGGTTTCCCGGTCGTCGTCGTGGCCATCAGTGGAAACGGACGGGTTAGACCTAGCTGCCTCGTCGGTCCCTTGTTTCACGTGAGTCTGCGGCTTAAGTGAAGACGTGGCACCCCGGGGACTGTCATGTGGGTCCGAGCCGTTCAGCCAACGCAGGTGGAACGTTGTAGGCGCTCCGGGATGCGCTGTGACGAGTATACAGCAAGTCCGTAGTAGCCTTTCTCGGTCATCGCCGAGGTCGACGTAGACTCATGGTGCTGCACCTCCGGCCCCGGCACGCGCCGCTCTCTTCACCTGAGACGCTGGCTTCATCGTGCTGCTTCGAACGCTGCCCCACAGACAATCCCCGTCTCTTCTCTTGGGGGTTCCGCACTTCAGCTCGGCTCGCGTGCCACGTGCCCTTCCCCGGTCAATCGCGTGCGCGGACGTGGCAGGAGTGCATACCATCAAGGGATTTTCTATGCCTCCCACACCATCGCCGCTTTCCGCCTTTCGGCACGTGCCTCGTGCCCCTTTACACGTGATAGGTGGTAATACGATTTTCTTATCAGATGTAGGGTAATTTCCTTTTAAAGACGATAGTCTTTCTTGGGGAACTTAAACGCAGAAATTTTGGTCTGTCTTTCTGTCTGTCTGTCTTTCTGTTTGTCGGCACGTCCCTCGATTCAGCCACTCGGCCAAAGTTGAACCACTTGCACAATGGCCAGCCATCGTGAACGGCTCACTAGGTTCATACTTGTGTACATGGTTGATCAAAAAGCAAACATTACGCATATCTGAGGCACAACATCACTAGGTAAGTATTAGGTGGTGTGTTCCTTTAATAGAAAATACATAGATACGTAATTCTAGAGACCCTAGTTTCTTAAGCGGCGCTGAAAATGCGACTGCGCCGAAACTTCGCTTCCTCCGTGCCCTCTGCGCGAGCTCATTGTTGTGTTTCGGTTTCAGTTCAGTATTACACTGTACGAGTGCCATGGGGCGCCGCTCTGGCATTCCTGCTTTACCCAGGCGACGTGAATATAAAAGAGTGTGTGGAGAGTACTCGTTGAGTGCGGACGTTTCTTCTGCTTCGGCGCTTCGCGCCAAACCGCGTGTTCGGGCTGGCTGGCGTCCCCACCGGTCGCGTTGGTCACCGCCGGTCTTGCCTGCTGCTGCGCCGGGACTACCAGCCCGCAACACAGCATTCACGTTTCCCGACGTATTGCCAGATGGCGTTCATATCTCACGCAGCGCCTCTTCTATCGTCTTTAGACGACATTTGCAGCGAAGCACGCAGATACGCGGCCAATTTTTTTTCGCTCGTCATCGATCAGAGAAAATTTTCGACGATCGACGCGACATCTCGAAGGGTGCTATTTCCAAAGAGATCCGTACACTATATTTTCCTTCGAATAAAGTTGAAACTGTCTTAGTTCACATGTTACCAACATAGAGCAGAGACGAAATACGTTACACATCCCTGTGAAAAAAACAACATAGATGGTTTTTTCCTCCTCTCCATCGTTTCCCGTTCTTTCGTTGCGTGGAAGGCGCTTTCTAATTTTGCGATGGTGGTCGGTTCGACTCATTAACGCGAAAACTTTAGATGCCTCAGCAAACAGGAAAAGTGACCGTCGGCGTTAACGCGAGTGATGCAAAAAATTATCATCATATAGTCGCAACGCGGAAAGAACAGGACAGAGGACCACGGTGCGACAAGGAAAACAAGGCCTCCACCAGATTTCACGGGGTCATGACGTCGAGATCAAAAGAGCCGACGCTTCAACGCCGTCTTCCTCAGAGAGAGACAGTGGTTGCTGCTCGTGCTCCTCACTTCGTTGTCCTCTGTCGATCTACCGGCTTTTAGTCGTGACATCAGCCTCCCTTCCAAGAAATCATCGTAAACATGGCCAGTTTCTCCGCAATGGAAGCAAAGTGGCCGCCAGTCGACGGTGCGCCACAAGTCCGTCTTACGAATGAATGGTCGGCTGGTGGGCATCCTTGGCAACCAAGTTGCCGATATCGCGAAAGGTAGAGCGGCGATGCTTCCGTAGGCACATTAGGCTGTGGAGTAGGTGGCGGCGTATTGTATGCTGGGGTCAAGGGCGGCGGCGGATTGCACGCTGGGTTCAACGACTCGTTGTAAGGCCCAGTGGTTACGTTGTAGTAAGGCAGTGGTGACGTTTCACTGGAGTTGGACGACGGACGGCAGATGCGTAGTTTACAGACCGCTGGTGTGATGGGGTTTCAGACAACGACAATGCCTGGCAGATTTCTTGCCGTACAACGTCTGTTACAGAAGGCATTGCAGGTTCTTGCGGAGTCACACGGAGGTTATGAATCTGCTCACGAACGACCTCGCGAATGAGCTCACGCAAAGAACACTCGCTGCTGGCAGTCAAAGCAGAGATGCTTATCGATGCCCTGTTTGGTCGGTCGTGGCAGCGGCACCATTGGTGGAGTGCTCGCTCGATGGTTGTAGCCTCCTTGATGAATACCGCCACGGTTGTTGGCTGGTTGCGAAGGAGACCGGCAAAAAGCTGTTCCTTGAGGCCTCTCATCAAATAGCGGAGTTTCTTAGCTTCAGGCATCCCGAGGTCAGCTCAGCGAAACAAGCGGGTCATATCTTCCGAAAACATGGCGACACTCTCATTCAGCTTTTGTATGCGCGACTCGATGAATTGCTG
The DNA here is from genome assembly GCF_013339695.2 of Rhipicephalus sanguineus. NCBI lineage: Eukaryota > Metazoa > Arthropoda > Arachnida > Ixodida > Ixodidae > Rhipicephalus > Rhipicephalus sanguineus. The sequence continues at coordinate 182,162,704 of NC_051179.1, forward strand.
AGCGGAATCGCGACGGTCGCTGTTTGCAAATGTTCCGCGGAAATGCATCCCAGGAAGACAATGTGGCTTCCCGGTTCTCGTACCTCATACAAGCGGTGTCTGCCAGGACAAAGTAGACGCGTGACACCTTCTGTACTACGGTTCAACGATTCGCCTTGGCGACTCTCTCATACTGCTCGAGCCAATCCTCGACGTCCTCATAAACTTCAACGAGGAAGGTCTCGGGAATCCGAGGCTGCTCAACAGTCACCTGTGAAGCGCCGGCGGTTGCTATTTCTCCAGACGGAGTCCTTCGCTGGGGAAGTTCTAGGGAGATTGCCTCGGGACTTAGGCCTCGCAATCGGCGACTGTAGCGGTGGACAGGGGTGTCCACTGCAAGAACGGGTTGCGGGAGTGGACTGACAGTGCCGCTCCGGGGAGGAGTGTTGAGCATCAGGCGTTGAAGTCCAGCACTTCCACCAGTGTCGCAACGCGGAAAGAACAGGATACAGGACCACGGTGCGACAAGGAAAACAAGCTCTGTGTTGACATATCAAAAGAGCCGACCTTTCAACGTCGTCTTCCTCAGAGAGAGACAGTGGTTGCTGGTCGTGCTCCTCACTTCGTTGACCTCTGTCAATCTGCCGGCTTTTAGTCGTGACAATATTGCCACGCGCGCTTCTTTTTGCATTTTTATGTAACTGGTCCGTTACACCTATAGCCACTGCCTTTCTCAAATCGCGCCCGAATGTCTTGGGTGCTTCCAGATTGTTTTAGAATCTTGACAGCTGCGATTATTTTAGACTCGAATGTTCGATTGCTACGTCTATAAATGCCGACCTGCTCACCGAGGAGCAGATTACTCGGCGTCCGACGACTGTTCACGCCGCTATATGTGTACAGCGTAAACTGCTTGTACCTTGCCTTTTCATTTTTCCGGGGACAGGTTCGCCCATATAAAAAAATTGGCCGCGTATCTGCGTGCTTCGCTGCAAATGTCGTCTAAAGACGATAGAAGAGGCGCTGCGTGAGATACGGACGCCATCTGGCAATACGCCGGGAAACATGAGTGCTGTGTTGCGGGCTGGTAGTCCCGGCGCAGCAGCAGGCGAAGACCGGCGGTGACCAACGCGACCGGCGGGGACGCCAGCCAGCCCGAACACGCGGTTTGGCGCGAAGCGCTGAAGCAGAGGAAACGTTCGCACTCCACGAATACTCTGCACACACTATTTTATTTACACATCGCCTGGGTAAAACAGGAATGCCAGAGCGGCGCCCCATGGCATTCGCACAGTGCAATACAGAACCGAAACCGAAGCACAACAATGAACTCGTGCAGAGGGCACGGAGGAAGGCAAGTTTCAGCGCAGTCGCATTTTCAGCGCAGCTTAAGAAACTAGGGTCTTTAGAATTACGTATGTATGCATTTTCTATTAAAGAAACACACCGCCTAATACTTGCCTTGTGATGTTGCGCCTCAGATATGCGTAATGTTTGCTTTTTAATCGACAGTGTACACAAGTATGAGCCTCGTCAGCCATTCAAGATGGCTGGCCCTTGTGCAAATGGTTCAATTTTGGCCGAGTGTCTGAATCGAGTGACGTGCCGACAAACAGAGACAGACAGGCCAATATTTCTCCGTTTAAGTATTTAAGCGCCCGGCCCAGACCGGGTTACCAACAAGGCTCTCCGAAACTCAGAAGACGAGTCACTCTCCGAACTCGTGACTTAGGGCAACGAGTGCTTTCGAGATGACTCCCTTCCTGAAGCGTCGAAAAGAGCTAGAGCGTTATCACGATTCCTAAACCAGGTAAGCAAGTTGCGCTCGATAACCTAAGGCCAACTTCGCTCACGTCTTTTGTAGGAAAAGTCCTGGAGCATGCAGTTCTCTCTCGCGTGGCGGACTTTCTCGAAGACCGCGACGCATTGCAGCACTGCATGCTTCGATTCCGCTGCAACCTCTCTGCTTCAGCTGAAACACCACATTGTTGACGACATTACCAGCTCCACCAAGGCAATTATCGGCCTAGATGTTAAACAAGCCTTTAATAACGTTAAGGACGACACGATTTTAAAACAACTTAAAACACTAGGACTAGGTCGTAAAGCACACAATTACATGTGATTTTTTTGCAGGCAGGAGTGCATGCGTAGCCGGCGACGAGGAATCGCGAGAATTTGAGATGGCCTCGATGGGCACGCTAACGACTCCGTAATTTCACCGCTGCTCTTTATTCTAGTTCTATTGGGGCTACCCGAGAAATTAGATGACCTACACGGCTTGTATCACAGTATCCACGCGGATGACATCAGCCTCTGGGGTTCCCGGAGGGGTTATTGAGGGTCACGTCGAGCGAACGTTACACGCGGGAGTAGATGAAGTTCAGAACACTTGCAAGGAACGGGCCACGAGTGCTCGGGAGCCAAGTCCGAACTTTGAATCTGCAAACTCACAAGTAGAGGACGCAAAACCCCTCGTGAAGAGGAAATACAATACTTCAAAATACGAGTTCCAATGGCAGATTGCACTCACATACCATACGTAGACAAAATTAGAATTCTGGAGATGCACTTGCAGGCCAACGGCCATAATGGTGAGACTACGGAGACTCCGTCGTTCGGTGCATGACACAGTCCGACTCTTCCGTCGTATCAGGAATAGACGTAACGGTATGCGCGAACACTGCGCGATCCGTCTCGTGCAGGCGTACGTAATAGGCCGTATAACAAACGTTGCCCCCAGTTTAAGTGGATAGGGCCGGAAAAAAGCCAAGATCCAATGCATCATACGAAAGGCTTTAAAGAGAGCGATCGTAGTTCCACTCAACGCGAGCACCAAAAAATTTCTATAGCTCGGACTTCACAACTAACTCGACGAGTAAATTGAGACACATGACGTTGCGCGATAGGAACGCTTAATGAACTCAATGAGGGGTCGGTACATCCTCGAGTCGCTTGGCATCAGATACCACACGCACCAGGGAGAAAAGGCGGAGGTTCCTGCCTCGCTCCGCGCCCGCCTGATCTTTCCGCCGCTTTCCAAGAACTTGCACCCGACGCACCACGTCGGTCGACGTAACCAGCGAGCTAGCGACCTTCAAAAGAAGTATGGTAGCAGTGACGAGCTTGTATGCCTAGATACCGCGAGATATGGCGAAGGGAGAATCGCACATGCAGCTGCGGTCGTTCACTGTACGGGTAAATTCCTCGCGTGTGCCCCGGTGACCACGGGACGTACGGAGGCGGCCGTAGAAGCCGTGACAGCATAGAGAAAAGGAAACTGCTTGAACAGCGGGCACTGCCATACAGCTATGCGCCCGAATTGAAGAGCCAGGGAATCGAGAGAGGGTGATCCACTCTCGTGAAATGCATTGGGGCACCAGGTGTTTGCGTATGGTAGTTCTCGAGTTTCGGTTTAGGCTTCGTGCGTGCGCAGTTGGAAATATTAGAGTGTCCTACGTCAGGGTTTTTTTAAGTCGCTACAGCCAGTCTCTGGGTTACACTTCTGCATGGCCAAGGTGAGAATTTTTTATCATGCGAATACACAATATAGCCAGAATTATTCACGAGCCGTCACTGAAGCTCCCTATAGGCAACGCGCAATTCCGGAAAATAGACGGAAGACGTGTCGTGATGTTTATTCTCCACGGTAAAAAAAGCGAGAATAAAACCACACAGTCGATATTTATTGAATGCAACCAGTCCTATTACGTTGTAGCCGCGCCAAAGTAGAGAGCAGTTGTTGCCACGCGAAGCTCCACTGGTCTGCGTCAGCTCAAAAAAAGTCGACAGGATGCGTCACCTCAACATTTGGGTCGTATGGGAAAATACAAGGAGAGGCGAGAGGGCACAACCGCTTAACGCGTGGAGTTAGAAGCAGTCACAGTTTTCTTCTATGAACATCGCATTTTGAGGATTGCTATATGGTCATGATATGAAGCGTTTCATTACACGACCTTATTCCATGCACCTTGAAAGCCACGAGCACGCATATCTAAGTTCCAGCATCCGCGATAGAATGCCACGTCGTACGGCCCCAACCGTGAGGTTGGCACAGACGAAAACATTTTTCAAGAGCTCGAAATAAATGCGAGAGGAGAAAACTTTTCCGATCGTGCCGACGGGAGAATTTTTGAGGCACGCGGTACTTATCATCGCGCTTCTGCAAGTTATTGTCACAGGGTCGTGACGTCAACAAAGACAGTAGTGGGCGTGTACAAGATGAAACTTCATTTGGCCGAGTTTGTAACCGGGGAATGGAAAATCAAACTACAGCAATGCACACTGTACATTGAGAATGCCGAACAGAGCGTCGGCCGTCGAAAAACTTACCAGCGGTAAAGCGCGTCGGCTTTTAAACGTGTGCTATCGAAGGTTACAGAGTTATCGCCGGTGGCGGCGCAATCTCTCGAAAAAAAATAGACCATTCGCGCACTTCGCGCAATCCTAACGGAATCATCTTAAACAATCGTCAAGCTTCTGAAACATCGCGGCGCGGTCTACGCGGAGCGTTGCGAACAGTCTTTGCGGGTGAAACCTGAATACATTAAAAATTACACGCGTGGCAATGTTCCCTCTTAAAAAGCATCGCCCTGATGCTTAAAACAGAGCATGGAATTAAAACCATCCAGCAATACAAAACAAAAATAATAAAGCAAGCAAAAACTGGAGTCCACAGGTTCCTTAAGCACATAGAAAGGCTTCAGGCGCACCACATCCGCAACCTGCGGGCGTGCCCGGTGCCCTGAGAGTTGGTCATGCCGTCGGGGATAACCTCGTAGTCAAGTTCGCCAAGACGTCGAAGTACCCTGTACGGTCCGAAGTATCATTGAAGAAGCTTCTCGGTAGGTCCGCGTCGGCGTATTGGCGTCCAGATCCAGACACGGTCGCCAGGCTCGTAATCTACGTGGCGTCGTCGAAGGTTGCAACGACGGCAGTCGGCATTTTGCTGGTTCTGGATGCTCAGACGGACGAGTTGTCTGGCTTCTTTGGCGCGCTGAAGGTAGACAGTGACGTCGAGGTTTTCTTCATTGGTGACGTTGGGTATCATGGCGTCGAGCGTCGTCGTCGGGCTTCTTCCGTAGACCAACTTGTATGGCGTCATCTCTGCTGTTTCTTGTACGGTCGGGTTGTATGCGAAGGCCGCATACGGAAGGATGGCATCCCACGTCTTGTGTTCGACGTCGACGTACACGCCAGCATGTCGGCGATGGTCTTGTTTAGGCACTCGGTGAGGTCATTCGTGTGTGGGTGGTACGCTGTGGTCAGGCGATGGCTTATTTGGCTATATCTCAATAATGTCACAGTTAGGTCAGCAGTAAACGCCGTACCTCTGTCGGTGATGAGTACTTCCGGGGCGCCATGACGCAAGACGATGTTTTCAACGAAGAACGTGGCACGTCGGCGGCACTGCCTTTGCTTCTGTACTTCTGTTTCGCTGTATTCTTCGAAATGCGCAAGTAACAGAGGCGTCTGCAGGCGTCGTTTTAGTTCTTGAAATGTTTCCTCTTGCGGCGTTTCCGATTTGAACTCGACGTCGGTCCTGGTAGGGCTATTAAGTGGCTCGGCGATGCAGGCAAAGTTTTTGACTAACCGCCTGTAATAGGCACACAGGCCGAGAAATCGACACCGGGCCTTCATGTCGGTGGGTGGCGAGAATTTGGCGATAACGGCTGTTAACTGCCAGTCGGAGCGTACTCCGGATTTGTCTATCACGTGGCCCAAAAAGAAGAGCTCCTCATATGCAAAGCGGCACTTTTCTGGCTTCAGGGTGAGTCCGGAGCTCTTGATTGCTGGAAGTTCAGCTGCAAGGCGCTGGAGGTGTTCGTCGAAGTTTGAGGCAAACACAACGACGTCCCCTTAGTACACGAGGCAAGTGTGCCACTTCAAGCCAGCCAGTACTGTATCCATGACACGTTGGAACGTCGCAGGTGCCGAGCAAAAACGAAATGGCATGACCCTGATCTCGAACAGGCCGTCTAGTGTTATGAAGACAGTATTTTCTCTGTTTCTCTCGTTGACTTCGAATCGATTCAGGGTGTCGTATATCCGGAGAACAGGATAGACGTCCTTCTTCGTGACTTTGTTCAGGCGACGATAATCGACATAAAAACGTCGAGTGCCATCTTTCTTCTTCACTAGCACCACAGGAGAAGCCCACGGACTCTTCGACGGCTGGATGATGTCGTCGCGTAGCATTTCGTCGACTTGCTTCGTTATGGTTTCGCGTTATCGTGTCAACTCGATACGGGCTCTGACGGATTGGTCGGCCACTTTCTTCTCATGCATCACGGTAATGCGTCTTGTGACGCAAACCTAACACTTCATAAGCTGGTGCTGGTCGCCCTCGATGACACCTTCGAAGTCTGTGGGTTCTTCGGTGTCGATGAAAATGATGACGCTGTAGAAAGGCGGAACAGTGACCTGCTCTCCTATCACGTTTAAAGCATGGTGACTGGTTTTTCTATCTGGCTGGATGGCATTGTCTGCGGAAAGCGTTATTGACTGGGATCTTAAGTCAATGGGTGCGCCGTGCTGTTTCAGAGAATCGATGCCTAGATTGACATCCCTTGAACAATGCTGTAGGACTACAAAGCTCGCCGTATAAGTCTGGCCGTCAATCGCGACTCTCGCCATGTAGGCTCCAGTCGGCGTTATTAGGTGACATCCAACTGTCCGGATTTCGGATTCATCCCAAGCGTCCTTTATTTTATTCAGCTTAGCGGTAAACGGGCCACTGACGACGGAGTAGTCGGTTCCGGTTTCGACAGAAGCGTTGACATTGCCGCCATCGATAAGAAGGTCGAGGTGAGCGGTTCGTTGTCTTGCATTACGGTTTGGTCGTGGCGTCGGATCACGGCTGTGTCGACTTGCTCCGACGCTGTTCCTGTGTGTCGTCAGGTTTTTTCCAGCGGAGAGGTGCTCTCACGAAGGCGCTCTCTGGCAGGCGGTCAGCTGGTATCTGTGATTCTCGAATTGTCGTCGTCGTCGGACCTTCGGCATTTCGTCGTGCAGCAACCGCACGTCCATCGGTTGCTGCCTTTAGTTAACCAGATAAGGGCTCGCGGATCGGCCCCGAGTAGGACCGGTGAACTGGCGGCGCTGTGGTGACATGTAGCGGCCTGGCGACGGCGATCATGGTGTTCACTGCGCTCCTGCGAGGTAGTCGACGGTGTTACGTGGTCGTTCACCCCGCTGTGGATCGTGCGCGTTGGTGGCCAACCCACTAAATCCCATGTGTCGGTACTGGCAGCGGCGTTAGGTGTGGCCAGGTTCTCCCCAATGGTATCAGAGTGGGTGGTGGCCGGGGCAGCGCCAGACCTCGGTCTTTCTCGGGGTGTAGCGCTGGTCGACACGCGCGTTATATGACGCAGGTGTCGGGGCCGGTGGCGCACCTGTGGCTGTGAGGCGTCAAGACATGGACGCGGAGGAGGAGCGTTGCGTCGGGCGGCAGCAACGTAGCTCATGGCTTGGAGCTGAGGCTCTGGCGGTTCAGGGATGCTCAGCGACTGCTGGATTTCTTCTCAAACAATATTTTGGATACAGGCCACTTGAGGCTGGGTCGATGGGAACATACTTCGCAGCTCTTCGCACACTATCGCCGTTTTAGCCTCGCGCAGACGTCCGAGATGAGTGATTGAACGTCTGCGTACCCTGGCGTCCAGCGGCATTTGAATTGCCGGGTGCGCATCACCAGTGTCTTTTCAATCGTCTTCGCTTCGAAGATTAATACCTCGACACCGTTTGGTGGGTTTCGCATCAGTCTAGCGAAGAGCTCCTGCTTTACTCGTCGCATAAGGAAGCGAACTTTCTTGTCTTCGGGAATTTCGGAGTCTGCGTTGCGGAAGAGTGTGGTCATCTCTTCCAAAATCGGTGTCGCGTTTTCGTTCGGCTGCTGGACCCGTGTTTCCAGTAAAGCGGCCACCCTTTCTTTTCGCACGACGCTTGTGAACACTGCCAGGAAGCTGGTCGGGAAGATGTCCCACGTTGTCTCGGAGACTCCCTGTTCTAGTACACAAAGCGAAGTACACAAAGCGCAACTTGTCGGTGGTGTCCCAGTTGCTGGAGGCGGTCCTCTCGTACGATTCGAGCCACGTTTCTGGATCTTCACATGATGATTGCAGAAAGATCGGCGGCTCCTTTGGCTGCTGCTTCCCGATCGCGGGCGGTGGCGCAGTAGCTGTCATCGTTGCTGCAGTCGTGGTCATGACCTCGGTCTTCCGAGTGTTGTCGGGTACAGCACCGCATAGAGTTTCCTACAATACTTACTAGAGGGAACTCTGGCGCTAGTGTCTATGGGAGCTGCAACGCATGACGCTTCAGCCAGCATGGGAATGATGGGTAGTACACAAATTTGTCTAAACTTCGTTCTTTCGGCTTCGTTTGGCTCCGCGTCGGCTGCATCCGCTTTGTCGCAAAACAAAGTTCAACAGAAGTCGGCTATTTTACTTCACCACTTTAACTTTTATAGTCTCACCAAATCAAACCTGGTCACGAAGTTGACAACGGTCTATTCTTTTATCCGAAACGAACGCCAAAACATAGCAATAAACAAAACCACAAGTACGTTTGAAGCCGCAAGCATGAAGACTAGGCAAATTTGTGTACTACCCATCATTCCCATGGTAGCTGAACGATCGCAGCGCCAGAGTCCCCTCTAGTTAATTTTAGGAAACTCTATGCAGCACCGTACTCCGGTGGTAGACCTTGTTGCCTACGGCTAGCATGCTGGTCGTGGTCGGCGTCAATGTCTTCACCACGACGTGGGCTAGGTTCACGGCTTGACGGGCGCGTCCGAAATATGAATGAACAGCACCTCTACCAGATTTCACGGGGTCATGACGTCGACGAAGGCAGCAGTCGGAGTGTCCAAGATGAAACTCCATATTTGGCCGCCCTTGTGGCCAGGGAACTGAAAGTCAACAACAATACACACACTCTACACTGATAGCGGCGGACAGAGCGTCGGCCGTCCAAAAACTGACAAGAGGTAAAGCGTGCCGGCTTTTATACGTGTGCCAAGGTCAATCTAAATAGGTCGCGAAAATCGGAACGAAAAGTGGTCGCAAACCTATTGCGACAAACATCAACACCCGCGTGACGATTAAAGCGCTACTAGGTGAGGGGGGGACAAATAATGAAAAGAAAAAAATAATTAAGCGTTTATTTTCATTAGTTTTAAATTTATTTGTCACGAATTAAATTAGTAGATTACTTTAATCAAACTTTAGTCTTGGTTATGTGCTTGAGTGGCCAATTTTTTTCGTTTATTTTCAGAAACAGGGGGCACATGCAGGCAGTCTGGTAACATGAGCCAACGGTTTTGCGCATTTTGAGATGTAAATGGCGTCGCTCGTTCTTGCGCAGTAGGTTTGTGCCTGTCGTCCGTAGATATTTCCTCGCATAACCGTTGTTTTCTAGTCGTGGTACTTGGCAGAAGGTAATATAGCCCATCGCAGCCATCGGGAACCGTTTCAGTGACTGTTTTGCCAGCGCACGGCCGGCGTGCTGTCGCCCTTCGGGACGATGAGTCCGCCACGCTACGCGAAGAAACGCTGCGCTGTCTACGGATGCAAGAGCAACACGTGTGCAAGGTTTGTGTTTGTGATGATGTGGATTGTGTGGCCCGTGACGGGGCGAAGAGGGAACGACAGTTCTGCTCTGCGGTACGCCTTGGAGGGGAAGACGACGAAAAGGAAGCGCGAGCGGGGCGTGCGGCTTGAGGAGTTGGAGCGCGACACGGTTGGAACGGCAGCCGCTGGTCGGCGGTTCGGGTCGCGACATCGCTTAACCAGGCGTCCGGCAGCCATGTGGACCTGGTGAGCCTGATTCCCGCTCTGTGCCCGTTGCTGACACAGAGACCGGCAGCCTAGTCTGTTCCTGGTCTGAAGTCCTGGGGCCCGAGTGGTGTCACGAGGTGGCCGCGGCTCATGTTGGCGACGGGCAGCTAACCTGCGCTGCAGTGGCCTGGTGATCTACCGGCCTGCAGTGCCATCATCACCACCACTACCACCTCGCCACGGTCAAGGCAGCGTGACTGTTGATTGCCCAAGGAGTACCGGTGACGACCGACCTCGCCGCAGCGGCAACAGTTCATAACGGCGAGTAGGACAGTTTGTGTGCGAGGCGCGTAGGACGTTTAGGATGTAAATAAGGAATGCTGTAGTGTGTTGTGTGTGAATCGTCAGAGTTATCAGTTGTGTTAAAGTCTGTGTTGTGTGTACAGAATCACCTGACTGCCGGTTGAATTATTTCGGATCCTGGGCCCACATTACACCATCACAGTGTGCACGTTGAATTGTTATGCTACTTCTGATTTCTGTGTTATATATTTTGGGGTAATATCCTGTTCAACTGCAATATTTCGCCAATAAAATACACCTTATTTATCAAATCTGTCTTTTTCGTCTTCCCATTATCTTGCAGGCTTCCATTATGGAGCCGTCATAGTGATAAGGAAAAGAACATGCAGCTATAAAAAAAAGTAAGAAGCGGCACCCTATCAAAAACTTTCATAATTTCGCGCCCATCGCGTTAAAACGTGACGTCATTTCCGCTTCCGGTCGTGACGTCATCTTTTTCTTTTTTTTAATTCTGTTTGTCCCCTCCTCACATAGATGGCGACTGTTGCAACATCTAGCCACCGGCTTGACACGTGGGCTTCTACGGAAGTTACGCTACCAGTTTACATATACCTTGCGTGTGCTATCGAAGATTCCAGCGTTATCGCTGGTGGCCGAGTAATCTCTCGAAGAAACTAGACTATTCGCGTCCTGCGCGCTGTCTTAACGAAATCATGCAAAACAATCGTCAAAGTTCTGAAACTTCGCGGCGTGGTCTACGCGGAGCGTTGCAAACAGTCTTTGAGGGTGAAGCCTGAATACATGAAAATAACACGAGTGGCATTATCTTGCGCCAGGCGGTTGAGAAACGCGTGTCACGGGCGTTATCACTTGATCGCTGCAAACGCTCATTGCGTTTACGACACGCTAGTCCATTTGTTTACACCGAAATGTCGTCATCTGATAACGAGTGTGGCAAAAGAAATGCGCATCTCGGCAATATGAAAATCGTCAGGAACCTTTCGTAAGTTTACGTCGAAGCACCCGATTGCTAGCTACGGCGAAGTAACACAATCCAACGTACCGTCAGCCCAACAAAGAACTAGCGTGGGTAACAACCTTACCACGCAGTATGTAGAGCGTCACAAAAGTGAGGGTTTGTACTACATTGCTGTCGTCATCTGCAGCAGACGACACCGTATTGCCGTGCTGAAAAGCGCCACTGTTGCACATAAAAATCGCTTAGTACAACGAGTTCTCGGAGCGAATCAGCAAAAACAGATGCCGCCGAAACAGGCATGAGAGTGGCCTTGTTTCAATAAGTGCCATAGCTGGTCTTTACTGCGCATGAGAGCGACCCTGCTTGAATAAGCGCCATAACAGTGCCGGTTCCTTAGCTTGCCCGCAGTATGTACATTTTTCTTCTTCTGTACTGAATCGTGCATTATAACTACGTCTTCCAAGGTAACCCGACCTCGCTTCAAGCTGCAAGAACATCCCCTTGAATTATCTAATAATGTATCCTTGCTTATTGAGTTTTTACCGTCCCGGTAGTTACTGAGAGCCGTTTTTTTTTTCAATCGCGGCTACCCAATACACCCGCTCCGCCTCTCTGGATTTTCGCTTAACGCTCTTTGTTTCTATGTCGTTTACACCGCGAGCTTATACTTGCTGGTGCGTCTCTTTCTTCTTTTTCTCCACTCTGAGTCAACGCTCTTCCTACTATACAAATAACGGAACACTTTCTTCCCATCTGCTGTCTTTCATGCTCCTGGGCCTCTCTCCGAAACTAATTTTCAGACGGCTGAAGTCGCTACCTATTTCAGCGCACCAAACGTCTACATATCAACAATGTAGTATAATGTGCACCTTATTATTGTTACATTGCGCCATTTTTAGGCGTAGGGCAAATGTAGGATAATAAAAAATTACGGAGGGTGAAGTAGGGTAATTGTGACCGTGGCGCAGGGTAATTTTCATAAACTGGTTGGCAACACTGCTTTCCAACCGAAGGTTGTTATGAGTTGCAGACTTTGGTGATGGCGGCGGCGTCGTAAGGGAAATATCCAGCGCGTACAAGTGTACAGATCTGCGGCCCTCGAAGATGCGCCGGTCACATATTTGTATGAACCATTTTCCAAAAACGTCTGCTCTGTCGATCGTGGGCTTGTCGGCGACCAGCTATTTCTGATACGGAAACCTTATATTTTATCAAGGTCACCTGTCATGCCACATTTGTCTGGATACGAACCCATGGCCCTTGTTGTTCCCTGTAACATTTGAAGTGTTGTGCTGGTATGCACGTGGATGAAGGTCCCATTCCCGGCATGCTGGAAGGAAAACGTTAGGACGAAGCACTGCGCAGTGTGATAGAAAGCAAGAAAGCAAAGGAAACAACAGAATGAACGAAAGAATGACAGAAAAAAGCAAGAGAGAGGAATAAGTAAAGAGAGAAAGAAAAAGAAAGGAAAGGAAGAAGCAGAAAGGAAAGATGGCAAAACGCAATGAAAAAAAGAAATAGAACAAGAAAGGAAGAGGGAAATAAAGAAAGGTAGAGAGAAAGAGAAAGTAAATAAACAAACAAATAAAACGAAAGGAAAGAAGAAAAGAAACAAAGAGAAAAGAAAGACAGAAAGAAAAAAATACAGGAAAGAATGAAAGGAAGAAAGGAACGAAAGAAAGACGGGCAGAGGGAAAGAAAGAAAGAGAAAGGAAAGAATAAAAGAGAAAGCAAAGAAGGAAAGAAAGAAAAAATAGGGAAAGGAGGAAATAAGAGAATGAAATAGAGAGAAAGGGAAATAGGAAACAAAGAGATGAGAAAGAAGGAAGGGGAGAGAGAAAGAAAGCGAGAAATAGAGAGACAGAAAAGAGAGAAAGAAAGGAAGAGAATGGAAAGAATGAAAAGAAAGAAAGAGAAAAGAAAAGGGAAAGAAAAAAGACAGCAGTAAGAAGGAAAGAGAGAAAGAAAAAGGAAAGAAGGAAAGAGAGCAAGAAATGAAGAAACAAAGAAAGAGAGACAAAGAAGGCAAGAGAGCAAGAAATGAAGACAGAAAGGAAGAAAGAGAGATATTGGAAGGAAAGAAAAAAAGAAAACTAGGTCATACACGCGCGCGCCAACCTTCGCTTGGACCCATTTTCGCGTTAAGTGAAGCGCTCCTGAATATTTTTATTTGAGCTTGTCATGGCAGTAAAGTTACTATGCATTGCCATTTCCCTGTCGGTAGTAAGTGTAAGTGGGAGGATCATTGTGGTAAAATAAATAACTTGGAACTTACTACCTGCAGTTACTACACAGGTAGTGAATATTGTGACGATCGCTAACCACCTCAATTTACTTTGTTCCCATTTATATACTAATTGCTACAAATAACATTCCCTATACATTCCTTGACATTATTGTCTGTTAGTTCTCATTTATATTTTGTCTAACAAAGAAAAGCCAGCACTTAAAAGTCATCTTCTTTCCTTCAAAATTAGTACGTACGATTACTTTTTACGAGTGAACCTGTTATTCCGATATGTCAAGAAATCAGACTTTATTGCGTGCCCGAAGTACCGTTAAAGAAGTTTCACGGGCCCAATGTTGGTGTGTAGGCGTCCCCGGGTTGGTATTCCACAGACTTCTGTCGAAGATTATAGTGACGCGTGTCGTTCATGTGTGGGCTATTTACGCGCAGACGGATGGGTTGCTTAGCCTCACTTGACTCAAGGAGAGTTTCTAACTTCTTCGTCGTTGACATATGACTGCATAGCGTCAGAGTCGTTGCCGGATCCACTGTGTAAACCAGTTTCCGCGGCGTTCTGTGCTCTTTTCTTGCGCTGCCATGTGCCACTCATATGTTACTTATGTAAGGACGGCGTACTGTTTGAGACGGGAACCTATGTTTTAAGCATACTGGCGATAAGTTTCGTCAGAAGCTCTGCATGACCATTCGCCTACAGATGATTCGCGGTAACTTTCACTTGTTTCGCTGCGCGGCAATGTTCTTGGCAGAAGCTCTTCTGTTAATGGCGTTCCTCAGTCGGTGATGATGGCTTCCGGGGAACGGTCAAGGACATCCTGGACAAATAGTTTCTGCACTTCAGCGCTTCCTACATGAAGGCAAATAGAATCTGCCGCAATTCCCTGCATGGTTACGGGTGTGGCTACGTAATGCTTCCTGTCGTTCGCGTACACAAAAACGGGTAGATTCCCCAAATAGGCAAGCGCGAACGTTAAGCGAAACATCTATATTTACGCAAAAAGTTAAAAAAATTATGCAAACTGAACAACAATTATGCAAATATATCACAATGAAGAAAATTTAACGCAATTCCACACATTTTTCATGCGTTACGGAGACCTTCTCGCATAAACACACATTAATGTATTAGAAAGGACAGTGCACATCGCATGGTCTTTTTTTCGTGAAACATTGTCATTAATGTGTCTCTTCTCAACTCGGCGCCGCCTAATAGTGCTTTGAGGAGTCGCTTATTTCTGGAACCCATGAGGGAGCGAGGTGTGGCGTTGTTGGGGCCGATTCCACCTGTCCCGCGAATAAGCCGAGGCGAGGCAATAACAGAGTCGGAAAGTTGGAAGGAAGAGGCAAGCAACGATTCGCTTTGATACCCCAAAAATTTACTCTCGGTGTACCAGAATTTCCCAAGTTGCGCTTCGTCTATCACGCATGGAAAGTGGGGATTCCTCTCGCTCTAACTTCTCCTCATCCCCATAAACTTCTACAAGAATCATCAAATAATGCATCGTATGCTTGACTGCATTTATTTGTGCGTTACCTTGATATGGTCCTAAAGATGGGCCACTAAATGAATAGCCTGCCTTTCGTTAAGAATAATTGAGGAGCACCAACAATGACTCAATAAATCAGAGAATGATTAGTGAGAAATGATTTCTTACGTTCAAGTAGGCTTGGAAGCAGAGTAATTTAGTTACTATGATAGTTATATGATACATTTCACAACCTTGATGTCTTCGCATGGCGTTTCTAAATACCGAGATGCTACATGGCGCCGATGTAGCAAGTCGACGGTAGAGCGCGAGCGATTGATGTTATTTCGTAGAACATAACCCTCCCATTTTAATACCAAAATACTCCATCTTATTCGTGGGGCTCGTATTGGTCACCTACTGAAAAAAAACGTCAATTAAAGAAATATGTTATGTGAAACCCGCAGAGATATGGATACAATTCACCTTTTGCAAGACAAAAAAAAAAGAAAACGAAGCACAGCGGTGAATCATATATTATCAAATAATTTCACTTTGCAGAAATAGTTTGAATCACAGAACTTCGAGATTCTATATGTAACAGCTAGCTAGTGATAACTTCTTCTCGCGGAACCAATATGCAACATCAGGAAGGAATAAAAAAAAAACAGTGTGATGAAGTGCGGCTATTTGAGCTTGTTCGCACAAGGTCTGATGAACTAGCTCAAAAAAACAAAACAAGATGAAAGAATACGATAGAATGAGCTTAACGCTTATGTGATATCTTGTTTAACAATTTTTTTTCTCGAGCGTTAGAACTAGTCTGACATTGACTTTAATATTTCAGTGTCGAAACCGTACACTTTTTATTAACACGAATGTGTTTTATGCCGGTGTCCACCAAGACTTCAGTCACGTACTTCTGTCAGGGAAATGACGTCAAAGAATGCACACGATCAGATGGAAAAGAAAAACTTGAGGAAAAAATATTCCATCAACGGGAATCCAACTCACAACCTCTCGGTCCGCGATAACAGATGGGCACGCAATGCACTGCGCCACAGTCAGACACTCTGGAGGCTTTACAAATGCGTATTTTATATCTCACACTTTCCTCTCAGAGTGCTCTTGGTCCGCGGGGTGGTGTCGCCGTCTGGGAGCGGTAAAGGGAAGTAATGCGCTATGTGGCTTCCGCATTCGCTCCTGCAATGCATCGTTGCTACGCGTCCATCTCATTCGGCGCGTTGCCAATGGCCTTGCAATTTTGCCAACGCCTTAACACACCGCGAGGTGGCGACGCAACGCTCCTTCGCCAGACGTCTCGCTGAAGCAGTCGAGTTCCCAAGCGGCCCGGTAATGATTTCCCGGCAAGCGGTTTGGAGAAGCGCCCCAAGAATGTAGATTCTCCCCTTACCATGGCATAGCCAGTCGAATGGCCACAGGCCTTCGCCGAATACACTTTCGAATTTACAGAATGTCCTTCAATTTTTAGGTATTTATATTCACTGATCATGGACGTTAGTCATCGTGATGGAGATGTGCCACCAAGCGTCAACGTGGACGCATCCACGTTAAACGGTGCTATAGCTGCCGAAAATCAATATTATTTGCGCAAGCTCTCCTATATTATTCTACAGTAAACCTTCAACTAGCTCTGTAAAGACATGTTTTAGTTTCATGTTATACCGATTCTTATGACGGAGGGACCAACCATGTTTTTTCATACAAGTGGTTCTGTTCTTATTTATGTGTTTCTGTTTGCTAAGCAAAGCTATGTACTGCAACCAATGACTGCAATGCACGTTCGCTGAACAGCATCAAAGTGGAAAGCCTACATGTAATCACTATTTTTTGCAGGTCTGTGAACTTCGGCGCACTGGGAACGATCTTGGGCCATTACATGACGCTCGGCTTGGGCGCTCGCGGTAAGACATTCAACCACATATGAGCCACAATTAGGCTCTTGATAAATGCGCTACATTTTATAGACAGCACCGATGCCTACAGTAGAGCACTGCACGGGCCGTCAGTCTCAGCCCGGGCCCGGAACTCGTTCAAGTTTACCCGCCCGAACCCAGCCCGCTGGCTCAAAGCGAGTCCAGGCCCGGCCCGAACCCGTGCAAAAGTCACCTACTCGGCGCGGCCCAGCCCGACCGCCGATCGGGCCCGAGAGGGGCCCGATCCCATAATCTAGGTGGTGTTGCCCGAACCTGGTATCAACAGCAAGGCGTTCTAGTGGCAAATATCTAAGATTCCTACGGGCTTTTCTTGTAAAAAGGGGCTCACGGTGGAAACAGCTGAGCGGACATACTGGGTACGATGGACATTTTGTTTGGCAGCGGTGTACTGCACCTATATTTCTTCAAATACAGTGGCGAATATCAAGGGCGTTTTGTATCAGATATTGTAGCAAGCAATTTGATTCGCAGCATGAGTGCAGTTTCAGCAGGGAGCGCGTGACAATATCAGGGAGGAACTCACATCATTGACCTGCCCTTCGCACGTACAGCAAGCCACCTGCGTCTCGCCCTCTACCAACATACGCACAGGTTGCCACCGCAGGTGCAAGCAATGTAAACTCGACGTTGCCACTGCATCGTACGCGTCAGTTGCTGCTGCGCCTCCAGTCAGCTTACGTTCGATGCCGCCTGACCTTTCATCCGCCCACCTGACGGCACTGTCTTCAGGTGCAACCGAACACCTTCTACTCTACACCCTGGCATTCGTCCCACCAAGTACGGTATTACTGTGGGTATCGCGGCCATATATCGCGTTTTTGCCGAAAGCGCTAGGAAGATGAACGTCGGGGTTACGACACGCGTGAACGCATTGATTCGACGGAGGTCTCTCACCAAAGCTAGCGTTATTCTTCACCTCCGCAATGGTTTCCATCTCCACCCGTATCGAATGATGCACGGAATGGCCGATCCGCCAGACGTGCCTCCTTTCGCGGCTCTTTTTCCTCACTTCGGCCTTCCTTATTCACCTCTGAGAATGATTCGGAAAACTTAGTGATGCAGTTTGTTTAGAAAAAACTGCATTCCAAAGTAGACTGAAATTCTCTATAGCGCCTATCCAAGCTGCTTTTTGTAATAGTGGAAGGAGTGCATACTCCTGCTTTGGTGGACGCAGGTGCAACCATTTTTGTTCTACGTGCAGATTTGTGCAACCGTTTGAAAAAAGTCACGACGCCTTACGACGGACCCACGTTAGTCACAGCACAGGGGACCACCATTCGCGCTTCCGTCCTTTGTGCTGACCGTGTTTTTATTGACAGCATCCTTCATCACATCCACTTTGCTGTATAATCTCTGTGCACTTATCAAGTAATTTTAGGGTGGGATTTTTTGTCCTCCGCTTCAGCTGATATTCGTTAGCGACAAGGGCTCGTGCCGGCTATATGCTCGACTGACACCGGCTATATGCTCGACGACGACACCTACAAGCCACTTCATGAGCGAATTGTCGCCATTACGTCAAACGACATCGACCAACGCGACGTGTTGGTTTCCCCTTCATCTCTTTTCGTTCGTAAAGGCACAGTTCTTGCGTCCGGCGTCGCTCGTTTCCTAATGGATTTGTGCTTGTCGCCGCCGTCAGTTCTACATCGGAGAAGTCTAGTTCTACAGAACACCACGGTGGCCCGTGTTGCAGATCACGAGCCTGTATGCGTCGTCCCCCGTCAAGCCGTCTCCTCCAAAGACCCCTATTCGTGAGCATGCTGCTTCCTCCGCCTTCACTGCGGCCATCAGCAACGACTTGACAGCTTCACAGGAGCTGCCGCTGCTTGCACTGTTAAAGAAACACACGAGTTCGATGTTCACTCGTCGACGTTGGGCTGCTCTGGCGCTATAGCGCATCGAATTCAGACAGTCGGGACAGCTATTGTAGGCCGCTGGCCCTACCACGTGTCTCTTGCTGAGCGCAAAATTATAGAGAAGAACGTAGCTGACAAGATCAATCGGGAAGTGATCCATCGCTCAGCTAGGCCTTGGTGGTCTCCTGTTGTTTTGGTTCGGAAAAAGGACGGCTCCGTGCGCTTTCGCGTCGATCACCGGGCGCTCAGAAAGGTCACTCGCAAGGACTTCTAGCCAATGCCACGCATTGAAGACACCCTTTATTCCCTATGAGGCTTGGAATGCTTTTCAAGCCTCGACTTGCGTTCAGTATACTCGGAAATTCCCATGCCTGAAGACGATAAAGGGAAAAGAGCGTTAGCAACCGCCGACGGGCGACACGAATTCAACGTGATCTCTTTCGGCCTGTGCAACGTGCCTGCGACTTTTGAGCGCGTGATTAACTCTGTGCTGCGCGGCCTCTAATGAAGGCTTGCCTTTGCTGCTTGGACGTAGCACCATTTCGTGAGCAAAGTTATCATGGTCTTGGGACACGTCCTGAGCAAAGACACAATTCGGTCAGACCCAGGCAAGATTCCTGCGGTTCTTCGCTTTCCTCGCTCTGAGAGACCTGAGGAGTTGCAAAGTTTCCTTGGCCTCGCCTCTTATTTTCGTCGGTTTATACAGAACATGGCCTCAACAGCTGCTCCACTACGATAACTACTTGCTTCCGATGTACCCTTTCTGTGTTCTGAAGAATTTCAGCGGCATTCGGCCACTTGAAGGGCGCCCTCGCGTTGGAACCTGCTCTCTGCCATTTTGATGAGGCCGCACTCACTATTCTACATACAGGCGCCAGAGGCCGCGGTATAGGTGCCATTCTTCAGCGCGAGAACTTTTCGCAAGAAAGAGTTCTTGCATGTGCCAGTCGCGTGCACACCACTGCCGAGAAGAATTACACGATAACTGAGCAGGAGTGCTTCGCTGTGGTTTGGTCAGTGCAGAAGTTCCGTCCCTATCTCCGCGGCCGTCATTTCACAATCGTTACGGCCCACCACGCTTTATTCTGCCATTTCGCTCTGAAGAACTTGTCTGGACGCTTGGGTCGGTGGATTATGCGTCTGCAGGAATATGCCTCTGACCACTTACCAGTCTGGTAGAGAACATCAAGACACCGACGCTTTTTCTCGCTGCCCGCTTCCTACTACCCAGCTCAGCGTCGGTCAGAGTTCGGCCGTCAGTTTTAGCGCAGTTCCATAGCTCGCCTCAATAGACCAGCTGCTCTTGGACGACGAGTAGCCATTTACCTCCCGCCAGCTGTCTGATCCATACTGTAGGCGTAATATGGACCACATCTCTGGAGCTTTCCGCCCACCTAATGCGCGACTTCATGGTCAACTCTTGCAATTTAAGCTGGAGAATGACGCTCGGTACCGCCGCAGGTACCATCGTGACGGTCAACACTGGGTTCCTGTGCTGCCACCGTCTCTACGACTTCATGTGCTTAAAGCCTTCCACGACGACTTGACAGCTGGCCATCTTGCTTTTCATAAAACTCACAACCGCATTCGAAGTCGTTTCTACTAGCCTGGCCTTTCTACTAGCGTAGTGCAATACGTTGGTTCCTGCTTTCCATGCCAGAGTCGTAAACTCCCGGCATCTCCTCTGCCGGCCCTCTGCATCTAATTTCATGCCCGACAACACCATTCCAGGTTGTAAGTGTCGGCCTTTGCGGGCGTCTTCCCGTCATATCTACTGGTAACCGATGGATAGTGACCACCGCAGATCACCTGACGCGCTACGCTGAGACAACCTCTGTGATTACTGGCTCAGCTTCCGAAGCTGCTGACTTCGTCCTTCACGCCATAATTCTGCGCCATGATTATCCTCGTTTACTGCTCAGTGACCGTGGAAGGGTGTTCATATTAAAACTGTTAAATGAAGTACTGAACGTTTCCGGAACTACTGACAAGACAGCTTGAAGCTGCCAGCCTGAGACCAACGGTCTCACCGTGATATTTCATCCTACTCTTGTTCACATGATAGCCGTCTGCATCGAACCAGACCACAAGAACTGGGATACCCTTCCACCATTCCTTATTTTCACCTACAACATGGCCTTTCGGCACACAACCGCCTACTCGAAATTCTACCTGGCTTACGGGCGCTCCCCCTACTTCCTTTCTTCACCTTTCCTTCGTCAGAAATGTCAACTCATCTTCGTCTTCCAGCGAATAATACATTTCCCAACTTGCACAGTGTCGTCATGATGCTCCCATGGACACGGAAGCGAGATGACAAGACCGGAAGATCATTTATGACGCATCCCATCGCGTTGCGTTCTTGCGACCTGGTGCAGAGGTGCTGCTTTTGACACCTATTCGCACACCTGGTCACTGTCATTTTCAGCCATGCTTCATTGGGCCTTACATAGTTTTGGAGCACTCTTCGCTTGTTATTAATCGCGTACAGCACTTGTCGTCTCAACAGATCGCCGTTACCGCAGCACATAGATTGTACACTTTTCTCGCATGAAGCCCTTCACGCGACGTTCCTCGACTTGCGGCGGCCAGGATGGCCGATTCCACGTGGGGGAAATTTGTCTGGGCGTTTGTTATGCACTTTAGCCTCGTGTGTACATCATCCGTTTGTCTCTCCGTCCTCATCATCACCGTGTGCGATCATCATCACCATCTGTTGTGGGATCATATGGTGTCTGCATCTGGCTGACTGTTCGCTGCGGAGTTCTCGAGCCTAATAAACGGCGTCTCACCCAAGACGTCATAATATGTATAAGCAGCCAAAACAATAAAAAAACTATTTGTCATACCACTCATTTTATACCTCAAACCACTAATAAGAATATCTAGGGTTTAACTTCCCAAAACCGCGATATGATTATGAGGGACGCCGTAGTAGAGGGCTCCGGAAGTTTCGACCACCTGGGGTTCTTTAACATGCGCCTAAATCTAAGCACACGGGCTTCAAACATTTTCGCCTGCATCAAAAATGCAGCCGCTGCGGCCAGGATTCGATCCCGCGACCGTCGGGTCAGCATTCGAGCGCAGTATCGCCTAGACCACTGTGGTGGCGATACATCTCACCACCAGCTAGTATATACAGTCTATAAGATTTTTGTGCCATATATTAAAGTTTACTTTTTTCACATGTTACTGTGCGAAAAATCTAATTATCGAGAGATTGCGGCTTTAAAGGGGCCCCGCAACACCTTTCTTAGTTATATTGGAATAGTCTAATTATTGACGTATGACTCTTTACGAGTCATATGCCGCAAAAATGTTTCGAATCCGTCAAGTCTAAGTGGTGTTACCAAATTATAGAGATCAGGTTCCGCAGCTTTCGCCCTCAACTCAACGCCGCGAGCGCGCGGAAAGCTGCGCGGGGCATGAAGGGAGGGAGGGCGGAGGTGCGAGGAGGCGCCGAAGAGTCGTCAGCGCCGGTGGCATTTTTTTCTTCATTTTTTTCTCTCTGGCGTCTCGGCGCAACCACGTGGTCTGTGGCGCTACTTCTGGTCGGCTCGCGCGGTCGTCGTCGAGTGGCGGAGCTCACCGCACCGTGTATCGCGCGTGCTTGAAAACTGCGAGTCGGGTTGGTAATGTTGGGTGTGCACCTCGAACTGCCGTAGTGTTTTCATCGCTCTGCCAACCATGGACGCAAACTTGCGTGCGCGTTTGGAACGAATGACAGCTGAGATGGGTTTCGACCCGCACTCCGATACACCGCCTCGTCGCACTGCTCGCGCTTGAATCGTATTCAACACGGCAAAGCTGCGTGCACCCTTCTCCCAGTGGCGGTACTTCGATGCTGTTTGCTCTTCGAATGCGGGCGCACAGCGAGTGCGGGCTGACAACAAAGAACTAAAGACTAGAAGAAAGGATCGTGGGGCATCGGGCTGGCGCAGACCCATCCCCCGGCTGTCTGCAGCTACCGTGAAAATGCGAGTCTGCTTGGTTGCTGTGTCGCGGTTTCTCAGGAACCTGAGACTACGGGGAGGATACGCCGAGGTACGGCTCGATGACATACTGAACAGACAGCGAACGGGACTCTCGCCATACAGCGAACACAGGTATCCTAAGCTAGCCGGCGCCAGCATTGTTATCGGAGAAGTGCTGCAGCGCTGCCTCGGTCGGTCGTGAGAACGTGCCGACGATGCAGTTTCCAGCTGACGAGGCAACACTCGAACGGCTGCCACACTCAACGGCAACCGGTGATGGTCAAAAGTACAGAAATATTCATGATTTCGGCACTGCATATGGTGAAGAAAACGCAACCACGCAGCTACGAGCAGACGAGCTGTCGGTGAGACCGGAAGTGTTAATATTAATGTTTGTTCGGTGTTTTAACGGCATAACACAATATAAACATACATATTATCTACATATTGAACTCAAAATTAACAACGAAGGTAATAATGAGGGTGTTATCGTGATTGTAACATCAGCCAATGGTGGAACTGCCGACAATCGCGTCATATATTGCGGACTAATACATCATTTGTCGAGAGAAGAGGGAGCGATTTTCAGCTGATTTTGAGAATTTATTGTAAATTCCAGGCCGCTCGCTTCACTATAATATTTGGCTCGCGTGTTCTCGGGAGCCTCGACCACCGATTGGCAGCGCTTTTTGACCCTGCTCAAAAAGTGTTGCAGGGCCCCTTTAAGCACGCTGTGCGCGGTTGCATCGCATATACTACCGCGCTAAAATTTCTTGCACTGCTTGCTAGGGCAAGCAGTGCAAGAAGCAGTGCAAGAAAAAAAAAAGGATGACAACGATATTGTCAAGCTCATCCCTTCATCCCTATTGTTGCCTAACGTCAGACCACTGTTGAATATCACGTATAAAACTTCTTTTGCGGGCTTCTTCTTAGAGTCTTATGCATGCACGCTTCTTTTGCCTCCTTGTGCAAACCATGCCCTAATGTATGGGAACCTTCCAAAGTATTTTAGAATCTTCTGATAGGATTGAGTGTGCAAACGCGAGCAGTTGAGATTACTCTGGTACTAAGGAAGCTGCCAGCGATAAGGCTAGAATGCTTAATGCCGCATCTATAAATGCCGACGCGCCTTACTGTAGATGAATTTATCGACGGCCAACGCTTTGTCCGTCGCTATCAGTCTACAGTGTGTATTGCTGTAGCTTGAATTTCCGTTTCCCGGCCACAAGTTCGCCAAATAAAGAGCTTTATCTTGGACACGCCGACTGCTGCCTTCGTCGACGTCACGACCCCGGGACATCTTGTGGAGGTGGTGTTCGTTCATATCTCGGACGCCCCCGTCAAGTCGTCAACCCAAACCACGTCAAGAAGACACCGGTACCATCAGCGACAATTCAGCTAGCCGCAGACTGCAAAGACTACCCCCACCATACGGACGTCTACCGGAGACGTTCACGAGCGTTGTCCGAAAAGGATGAGCCGCGGCTTTACTGGAGACATGGGTGCAACTCCCCAAGAAAACCATGGCCATCCTTGTGGAAGAGATGACCAAGCTGTTCCGCCACGCAGACCCTACCGTGTCCAAAGAGAAAAAAGTTTGCCTTCTCATGCGAGGAGTCAAGCAGGTGCTTTTCGCTTGGCTGATGCGGAAGCCACCGAAGACCACCCAGGAATACCAGTCGGGGGCAACGACGATCGAGAAGACCCTGGAAATGCGCACCGGACAGTACAATCGCCACTTAATCCAAGACAGCGCAGCTGTTCAGTCCCTCGGCTCCAACGATTTGCGGGAATTGATCGTTCGATCGTGCGAGAAGAGCTGTGAAAGCTTGCCGCTTTTCCGCAGCCTGAAGTGACTTCGGTCTATGACGTTGTGAGGGAGGAAAATCAAGTGACTGGGTGTTCCTCAGCAAGCACCGACGCAGCTACAGGCTACGACCCACGCTGGTGCAGTTCGCCGTCCCATCGCCCCTCCGCGACCACTTGAAGACACCGCATCGCCGCAGCTCCGTCGCCAGACACAACCGATGGAGGTGCGGTTGCTGTACGACAAATACCGAAGATCCTCCGCCGACGACGACGACGCGGCGACGAAATCTAAACAGCACGCTGCAAGCCGAGCAGAGCCCTGACGTCGCAACTTCGCGGCCCGAAGAAGGCGTGACGACGCAACGTCGAAGCAGCCGGACAAACCCACGTAGCCGTGATCCGACGCCACGACCTAACCGTAACGCGAGACGACGAACTAGTGACCTAGACGTTCTAATCCACGTCCACAGCGTCAAAGCTCTCGTTGACACCGGAGCCGACTATTCTGTCATCAGTGGACCTTTTGCCACGAAGCTGAAGCTAGTCAAGACCGCCTGGGAGGGCCCCGAACTTCGGACAGCTGGAGGTCACCTAGTATCGCCGGCAGGAATTTGCATAGCGAGAGCGAACATTAACTACCGCGTTTATCCCTCAAGCTTCGTAGTCCTACAGCGTTGCTCAAGAGATGTCATCCTTATTATGGACCTATTAGGCCTTCATGGTGCAGTCATCCCTCTGAGGCCCCCGTCGATAACACCCTCCACGGAAGGAACACTACCACCGCACACGCAGCTATTAGTGAACGCCTTGAATATGCTGGAAGGCCAGGTCACCATTCCCCCTCGCTCCAGCGTCATCATTTCTATCGGCACTCAGAAATCAGAACAGATGGCAGGCGTCTTTTAAGGCGACCAGCACCAGTTGATTAACCGCGAGATTTGCGTCGCAAGAGGAACAGCCCAGCTGCGGGGAGAAAAACCAACAGTGATGTCTACAAATTTCAGAGACGAGTACAAGCACGTGAACAAAGGCACGACGGTGACCTACATCGAAGAAATTGTGGAAGCCACCAATGCTTTCACCCTCGCCGATTCTTCCGAGCCTACTCCGACGAACCAAGCTCCTCAACCAGCTTTCGACATCAATCCCAGCCTTCCGAAGCATAAGAAAGGACAGCTCAAAACTCTGCTCTTGCAATACAAGGATTGTTTTAGGGGCGAAGCTCCTCTTAGTCTAATCTTGTCACGCGTCCGGCGTAAGGCGTAACCGGCAGTATCTCCCGAACAGTATCTCCCATCACCGATCCTTTGCAAACTGTCCACTACTTCGTCTTTGCAAACATCCCACTATGATCCATCACCGATCCATTACTTAACCGACCATAAAGCCGTTATAATGAAGGGGGAACGGAAGCCACCTTTGCAAACTGCCCACTACTTCGTCTTTGCAAACATCCCACTACGACCCATCACCGATCCATCACTTCACCGACCATAAAGCCGTTATAATGAAGTGGGAACGGAAGCCACGTCTAGCTACCGCTTACGATTAACAAAATTTCTTGTATAAATATATAAAGTGTTTGTCACGTCTTTGATGATGTACTCGGCTATCGCTTTGATTACGGCTGGGCGAAACCACTGAAGATTTCACGGTGTAACCATGATTGCTTCAGGAGCTTCGCCCAAGCTAGCTTCATCATCATTCACCCGTGGATATGCTGTGAATTTTTTTCGTCGTCGTCGAGAATTCGGCCGACACCAGTCGCAACACATCGCATCATAACTGATGAAAGTGCCAGACCACTCCGTGAGAACCCGTACAGTTTGGAAGCGAGAACGGGACGCCCTTGAGGTAGGTCACAACCTTCGAGAAAAAAATTTTACAGTTGCAGTACAAAAGTTATATTTATGATCTTGGCTTGTAGAAATGATGTAAATTTAAACTTTAGAATGATGAAACTGCTAAAGACGTAAAAAAACAAAATTTATAAAAATCAAAATGTACGAAAATATGCATGTGGCGCCAACAGTCTTAACTATAAAATGGTTTGTGCGATTTCAACGCAAATTGACAGGTACGTAGTGAGGACACTATCCTGTGCACGTAACCTCCACGATGAACGCGTCTCTAAGCTGAGGCGCGTTATCGTAAAATAACTGAAAAGGTTTATATTTAACATATTTGTTTTGCACAAAATTGGCCATAGTACAAAAACTTGGTGCTTGTTTTCAATAATTCTGCTCCAATGCACAGCTCAACCTATGAAGAAATAGTACGCAAAATTGTATGTGAAAACGTTTATCAGAAGAAAAGTTATCACTGTTTGCGTAAGTGTAGGATGCAAAAAATGAATATGTTGAAAAAAATGGCTTTAAATATTTGAATTGAACGTCCATATCAGAAAGAAACATTCAGTATGTCTGAAATTCTCTAGGTTCATAGCTGGGGACCTCTTCTGAAGCGGCGCATTCTCCTTTTAAGTGACCTGAAGCAGATATATTTTTTCTAGCTCGTTTTGAGTCTACAGCTGACTCTCATCTACGTGCACCACAGCAGCTCCACTCTTTGTATATTGATTCCATAACTTGCGTTTATGCTTCTTTTTCTTCCTATGCTTTGCCATATTTCATGGAGTAATATAACTTATTCCACGAAAGGCCAGAACTAAGTCCAATAGCTCGAAGTGGTGTACGAAAAACCACTGACAGCCGAGAAAAAACGCGCGCAACCCAAACAACAGAGTGCCGAAGCCGTGTAGTGGAAATTTTCAAATAAATCGTAAACATCATGCCCCACAAGCATTAGAATGTACTTAGACAACTTAGCATTACGTAATATGTATGAGGAAAAACATGTATGACTACATGGCAGGTGTTGTGGAATCGGAAACCTTCACTTTCGGTTTTGAATGCGTCTAAGAGGGGTTGGAAAAATAGTCATAACTTTCGAACGGCTCAAGATAACTATGTGGCCACAACTATATAATTCTTTTTGCTAAATATTCTCGAATAGGCAAGCAGCTTGAAAATGTCAAATCCAAAACCAATCATTAAAAAAAAATGCGTTTTTGAAGGCGGTGACATACCTTAAGAAACAAGTCTACGAAATGCTACGCGACGACATCATCCACCCGTCCAAGAGTCCGTGGGCGTCTCCCGTGGTGTAGTAAAGAAGAAGGATGGGATCCTACGTTTCTGTGTTGATTATCGTCGCCTGAACA